>NW_027520741.1:842500-925000 GCF_051991255.1 Vanacampus margaritifer | reverse complement strand
GCGGTAACCCTAACCCTAACCCTAACCCCAACCCTAACCCTAGCCCTAACCCCAACCCTAACCCTTGGATGTGGTATGTCTGAACCCTATTGTGTGGACTGTACATAACCCTAGAACTAGCTTAATTAGAACCCAAATTGTGGTCTACAAATACTCACCTAGATACTTACCTGATTGGATGTTGGGACGGGACCTATGTTTACTTACCTGTACTTACCTGGAACTGATGGAGAACGGACATCGTTGACCCAAAAATTGACTGGGTGGGTGACTAACTCAATTCGAGTAGTCTTTATATTAAGCTCCGGGTGGCAGCACGTAAGACCCTCGTGGAAGCTCTAGATTGTGGGTGGGAGTGTTGGTGATTGTGCGTACTTTGGATGTGAAAGGGGTCAGGGGGTACATAGTTGGGACAAAAGCCAATTTGGCACAGTTACTTGCAGAACCAAATTATTTGAGCTAAATCGTCCTGGGCATGACGTTAAACTGCAACCAGGGGGGAGGCCAAGAAGGCCAGATGGGGTCCAATAGCCTGATGAAGGACCATTTACTCCGAAACGTCGCGACGGGCCCCATCTTTGAAAAGCGCTCAAGAGGGAGGTTATTATATATGATACAAAGGCGAACTCAACTGATATACATTTGCACTGGCACTCATACACGAAGCTCATTTATGCTCGTTTAAAGCCAATTACTGATGCTAATTAAGCACAATGCAAATGATTGTATATATATTAAAATGCTCAAAGGGACGAAAGCAATAAGAAGCTAATTTAAGCTAACAAAAAGAAGCTAATTTAAGCAACAGCAAAGGCAAATTAAGAAAACACCATTGGATTGTTTATTTTGAGCCCAATTTTCGGGGGGGAGTGTTGAAGGTGCTTGGTGAACTCTGAGGGATGGACCAAGGAGTCGATGTGGCAGGCCCGTGCATCTCCCCACCGTACACTGTGCGGTGGGAATCCTGTTTTTCACCCTAACCAGCCAGTGCCGTCCTTCGTCTTCCCGTCTCTTGGGGGGAACCTCGTTACCTCAACCCAGGTCAGATGCCTTGTCCTTGTCTTGTACTAACCTTAACCTCATTGGATGTGTGTGCGGTAACCCTAACCCTAACCCTAACCCCAACCCTAACCCTAGCCCTAACCCCAACCCTAACCCTTGGATGTGGTATGTCTGAACCCTATTGTGTGGACTGTACATAACCCTAGAACTAGCTTAATTAGAACCCAAATTGTGGTCTACAAATACTCACCTAGATACTTACCTGATTGGATGTTGGGACGGGACCTATGTTTACTTACCTGTACTTACCTGGAACTGATGGAGAACGGACATCGTTGACCCAAAAATTGACTGGGTGGGTGACTAACTCAATTCGAGTAGTCTTTATATTAAGCTCCGGGTGGCAGCACGTAAGACCCTCGTGGAAGCTCTAGATTGTGGGTGGGAGTGTTGGTGATTGTGCGTACTTTGGATGTGAAAGGGGTCAGGGGGTACATAGTTGGGACAAAAGCCAATTTGGCACAGTTACTTGCAGAACCAAATTATTTGAGCTAAATCGTCCTGGGCATGACGTTAAACTGCAACCAGGGGGGAGGCCAAGAAGGCCAGATGGGGTCCAATAGCCTGATGAAGGACCATTTACTCCGAAACGTCGCGACGGGCCCCATCTTTGAAAAGCGCTCAAGAGGGAGGTTATTATATATGATACAAAGGCGAACTCAACTGATATACATTTGCACTGGCACTCATACACGAAGCTCATTTATGCTCGTTTAAAGCCAATTACTGATGCTAATTAAGCACAATGCAAATGATTGTATATATATTAAAATGCTCAAAGGGACGAAAGCAATAAGAAGCTAATTTAAGCTAACAAAAAGAAGCTAATTTAAGCAACAGCAAAGGCAAATTAAGAAAACACCATTGGATTGTTTATTTTGAGCCCAATTTTCGGGGGGGAGTGTTGAAGGTGCTTGGTGAACTCTGAGGGATGGACCAAGGAGTCGATGTGGCAGGCCCGTGCATCTCCCCACCGTACACTGTGCGGTGGGAATCCTGTTTTTCACCCTAACCAGCCAGTGCCGTCCTTCGTCTTCCCGTCTCTTGGGGGGAACCTCGTTACCTCAACCCAGGTCAGATGCCTTGTCCTTGTCTTGTACTAACCTTAACCTCATTGGATGTGTGTGCGGTAACCCTAACCCTAACCCTAACCCCAACCCTAACCCTAGCCCTAACCCCAACCCTAACCCTTGGATGTGGTATGTCTGAACCCTATTGTGTGGACTGTACATAACCCTAGAACTAGCTTAATTAGAACCCAAATTGTGGTCTACAAATACTCACCTAGATACTTACCTGATTGGATGTTGGGACGGGACCTATGTTTACTTACCTGTACTTACCTGGAACTGATGGAGAACGGACATCGTTGACCCAAAAATTGACTGGGTGGGTGACTAACTCAATTCGAGTAGTCTTTATATTAAGCTCCGGGTGGCAGCACGTAAGACCCTCGTGGAAGCTCTAGATTGTGGGTGGGAGTGTTGGTGATTGTGCGTACTTTGGATGTGAAAGGGGTCAGGGGGTACATAGTTGGGACAAAAGCCAATTTGGCACAGTTACTTGCAGAACCAAATTATTTGAGCTAAATCGTCCTGGGCATGACGTTAAACTGCAACCAGGGGGGAGGCCAAGAAGGCCAGATGGGGTCCAATAGCCTGATGAAGGACCATTTACTCCGAAACGTCGCGACGGGCCCCATCTTTGAAAAGCGCTCAAGAGGGAGGTTATTATATATGATACAAAGGCGAACTCAACTGATATACATTTGCACTGGCACTCATACACGAAGCTCATTTATGCTCGTTTAAAGCCAATTACTGATGCTAATTAAGCACAATGCAAATGATTGTATATATATTAAAATGCTCAAAGGGACGAAAGCAATAAGAAGCTAATTTAAGCTAACAAAAAGAAGCTAATTTAAGCAACAGCAAAGGCAAATTAAGAAAACACCATTGGATTGTTTATTTTGAGCCCAATTTTCGGGGGGGAGTGTTGAAGGTGCTTGGTGAACTCTGAGGGATGGACCAAGGAGTCGATGTGGCAGGCCCGTGCATCTCCCCACCGTACACTGTGCGGTGGGAATCCTGTTTTTCACCCTAACCAGCCAGTGCCGTCCTTCGTCTTCCCGTCTCTTGGGGGGAACCTCGTTACCTCAACCCAGGTCAGATGCCTTGTCCTTGTCTTGTACTAACCTTAACCTCATTGGATGTGTGTGCGGTAACCCTAACCCTAACCCTAACCCCAACCCTAACCCTAGCCCTAACCCCAACCCTAACCCTTGGATGTGGTATGTCTGAACCCTATTGTGTGGACTGTACATAACCCTAGAACTAGCTTAATTAGAACCCAAATTGTGGTCTACAAATACTCACCTAGATACTTACCTGATTGGATGTTGGGACGGGACCTATGTTTACTTACCTGTACTTACCTGGAACTGATGGAGAACGGACATCGTTGACCCAAAAATTGACTGGGTGGGTGACTAACTCAATTCGAGTAGTCTTTATATTAAGCTCCGGGTGGCAGCACGTAAGACCCTCGTGGAAGCTCTAGATTGTGGGTGGGAGTGTTGGTGATTGTGCGTACTTTGGATGTGAAAGGGGTCAGGGGGTACATAGTTGGGACAAAAGCCAATTTGGCACAGTTACTTGCAGAACCAAATTATTTGAGCTAAATCGTCCTGGGCATGACGTTAAACTGCAACCAGGGGGGAGGCCAAGAAGGCCAGATGGGGTCCAATAGCCTGATGAAGGACCATTTACTCCGAAACGTCGCGACGGGCCCCATCTTTGAAAAGCGCTCAAGAGGGAGGTTATTATATATGATACAAAGGCGAACTCAACTGATATACATTTGCACTGGCACTCATACACGAAGCTCATTTATGCTCGTTTAAAGCCAATTACTGATGCTAATTAAGCACAATGCAAATGATTGTATATATATTAAAATGCTCAAAGGGACGAAAGCAATAAGAAGCTAATTTAAGCTAACAAAAAGAAGCTAATTTAAGCAACAGCAAAGGCAAATTAAGAAAACACCATTGGATTGTTTATTTTGAGCCCAATTTTCGGGGGGGAGTGTTGAAGGTGCTTGGTGAACTCTGAGGGATGGACCAAGGAGTCGATGTGGCAGGCCCGTGCATCTCCCCACCGTACACTGTGCGGTGGGAATCCTGTTTTTCACCCTAACCAGCCAGTGCCGTCCTTCGTCTTCCCGTCTCTTGGGGGGAACCTCGTTACCTCAACCCAGGTCAGATGCCTTGTCCTTGTCTTGTACTAACCTTAACCTCATTGGATGTGTGTGCGGTAACCCTAACCCTAACCCTAACCCCAACCCTAACCCTAGCCCTAACCCCAACCCTAACCCTTGGATGTGGTATGTCTGAACCCTATTGTGTGGACTGTACATAACCCTAGAACTAGCTTAATTAGAACCCAAATTGTGGTCTACAAATACTCACCTAGATACTTACCTGATTGGATGTTGGGACGGGACCTATGTTTACTTACCTGTACTTACCTGGAACTGATGGAGAACGGACATCGTTGACCCAAAAATTGACTGGGTGGGTGACTAACTCAATTCGAGTAGTCTTTATATTAAGCTCCGGGTGGCAGCACGTAAGACCCTCGTGGAAGCTCTAGATTGTGGGTGGGAGTGTTGGTGATTGTGCGTACTTTGGATGTGAAAGGGGTCAGGGGGTACATAGTTGGGACAAAAGCCAATTTGGCACAGTTACTTGCAGAACCAAATTATTTGAGCTAAATCGTCCTGGGCATGACGTTAAACTGCAACCAGGGGGGAGGCCAAGAAGGCCAGATGGGGTCCAATAGCCTGATGAAGGACCATTTACTCCGAAACGTCGCGACGGGCCCCATCTTTGAAAAGCGCTCAAGAGGGAGGTTATTATATATGATACAAAGGCGAACTCAACTGATATACATTTGCACTGGCACTCATACACGAAGCTCATTTATGCTCGTTTAAAGCCAATTACTGATGCTAATTAAGCACAATGCAAATGATTGTATATATATTAAAATGCTCAAAGGGACGAAAGCAATAAGAAGCTAATTTAAGCTAACAAAAAGAAGCTAATTTAAGCAACAGCAAAGGCAAATTAAGAAAACACCATTGGATTGTTTATTTTGAGCCCAATTTTCGGGGGGGAGTGTTGAAGGTGCTTGGTGAACTCTGAGGGATGGACCAAGGAGTCGATGTGGCAGGCCCGTGCATCTCCCCACCGTACACTGTGCGGTGGGAATCCTGTTTTTCACCCTAACCAGCCAGTGCCGTCCTTCGTCTTCCCGTCTCTTGGGGGGAACCTCGTTACCTCAACCCAGGTCAGATGCCTTGTCCTTGTCTTGTACTAACCTTAACCTCATTGGATGTGTGTGCGGTAACCCTAACCCTAACCCTAACCCCAACCCTAACCCTAGCCCTAACCCCAACCCTAACCCTTGGATGTGGTATGTCTGAACCCTATTGTGTGGACTGTACATAACCCTAGAACTAGCTTAATTAGAACCCAAATTGTGGTCTACAAATACTCACCTAGATACTTACCTGATTGGATGTTGGGACGGGACCTATGTTTACTTACCTGTACTTACCTGGAACTGATGGAGAACGGACATCGTTGACCCAAAAATTGACTGGGTGGGTGACTAACTCAATTCGAGTAGTCTTTATATTAAGCTCCGGGTGGCAGCACGTAAGACCCTCGTGGAAGCTCTAGATTGTGGGTGGGAGTGTTGGTGATTGTGCGTACTTTGGATGTGAAAGGGGTCAGGGGGTACATAGTTGGGACAAAAGCCAATTTGGCACAGTTACTTGCAGAACCAAATTATTTGAGCTAAATCGTCCTGGGCATGACGTTAAACTGCAACCAGGGGGGAGGCCAAGAAGGCCAGATGGGGTCCAATAGCCTGATGAAGGACCATTTACTCCGAAACGTCGCGACGGGCCCCATCTTTGAAAAGCGCTCAAGAGGGAGGTTATTATATATGATACAAAGGCGAACTCAACTGATATACATTTGCACTGGCACTCATACACGAAGCTCATTTATGCTCGTTTAAAGCCAATTACTGATGCTAATTAAGCACAATGCAAATGATTGTATATATATTAAAATGCTCAAAGGGACGAAAGCAATAAGAAGCTAATTTAAGCTAACAAAAAGAAGCTAATTTAAGCAACAGCAAAGGCAAATTAAGAAAACACCATTGGATTGTTTATTTTGAGCCCAATTTTCGGGGGGGAGTGTTGAAGGTGCTTGGTGAACTCTGAGGGATGGACCAAGGAGTCGATGTGGCAGGCCCGTGCATCTCCCCACCGTACACTGTGCGGTGGGAATCCTGTTTTTCACCCTAACCAGCCAGTGCCGTCCTTCGTCTTCCCGTCTCTTGGGGGGAACCTCGTTACCTCAACCCAGGTCAGATGCCTTGTCCTTGTCTTGTACTAACCTTAACCTCATTGGATGTGTGTGCGGTAACCCTAACCCTAACCCTAACCCCAACCCTAACCCTAGCCCTAACCCCAACCCTAACCCTTGGATGTGGTATGTCTGAACCCTATTGTGTGGACTGTACATAACCCTAGAACTAGCTTAATTAGAACCCAAATTGTGGTCTACAAATACTCACCTAGATACTTACCTGATTGGATGTTGGGACGGGACCTATGTTTACTTACCTGTACTTACCTGGAACTGATGGAGAACGGACATCGTTGACCCAAAAATTGACTGGGTGGGTGACTAACTCAATTCGAGTAGTCTTTATATTAAGCTCCGGGTGGCAGCACGTAAGACCCTCGTGGAAGCTCTAGATTGTGGGTGGGAGTGTTGGTGATTGTGCGTACTTTGGATGTGAAAGGGGTCAGGGGGTACATAGTTGGGACAAAAGCCAATTTGGCACAGTTACTTGCAGAACCAAATTATTTGAGCTAAATCGTCCTGGGCATGACGTTAAACTGCAACCAGGGGGGAGGCCAAGAAGGCCAGATGGGGTCCAATAGCCTGATGAAGGACCATTTACTCCGAAACGTCGCGACGGGCCCCATCTTTGAAAAGCGCTCAAGAGGGAGGTTATTATATATGATACAAAGGCGAACTCAACTGATATACATTTGCACTGGCACTCATACACGAAGCTCATTTATGCTCGTTTAAAGCCAATTACTGATGCTAATTAAGCACAATGCAAATGATTGTATATATATTAAAATGCTCAAAGGGACGAAAGCAATAAGAAGCTAATTTAAGCTAACAAAAAGAAGCTAATTTAAGCAACAGCAAAGGCAAATTAAGAAAACACCATTGGATTGTTTATTTTGAGCCCAATTTTCGGGGGGGAGTGTTGAAGGTGCTTGGTGAACTCTGAGGGATGGACCAAGGAGTCGATGTGGCAGGCCCGTGCATCTCCCCACCGTACACTGTGCGGTGGGAATCCTGTTTTTCACCCTAACCAGCCAGTGCCGTCCTTCGTCTTCCCGTCTCTTGGGGGGAACCTCGTTACCTCAACCCAGGTCAGATGCCTTGTCCTTGTCTTGTACTAACCTTAACCTCATTGGATGTGTGTGCGGTAACCCTAACCCTAACCCTAACCCCAACCCTAACCCTAGCCCTAACCCCAACCCTAACCCTTGGATGTGGTATGTCTGAACCCTATTGTGTGGACTGTACATAACCCTAGAACTAGCTTAATTAGAACCCAAATTGTGGTCTACAAATACTCACCTAGATACTTACCTGATTGGATGTTGGGACGGGACCTATGTTTACTTACCTGTACTTACCTGGAACTGATGGAGAACGGACATCGTTGACCCAAAAATTGACTGGGTGGGTGACTAACTCAATTCGAGTAGTCTTTATATTAAGCTCCGGGTGGCAGCACGTAAGACCCTCGTGGAAGCTCTAGATTGTGGGTGGGAGTGTTGGTGATTGTGCGTACTTTGGATGTGAAAGGGGTCAGGGGGTACATAGTTGGGACAAAAGCCAATTTGGCACAGTTACTTGCAGAACCAAATTATTTGAGCTAAATCGTCCTGGGCATGACGTTAAACTGCAACCAGGGGGGAGGCCAAGAAGGCCAGATGGGGTCCAATAGCCTGATGAAGGACCATTTACTCCGAAACGTCGCGACGGGCCCCATCTTTGAAAAGCGCTCAAGAGGGAGGTTATTATATATGATACAAAGGCGAACTCAACTGATATACATTTGCACTGGCACTCATACACGAAGCTCATTTATGCTCGTTTAAAGCCAATTACTGATGCTAATTAAGCACAATGCAAATGATTGTATATATATTAAAATGCTCAAAGGGACGAAAGCAATAAGAAGCTAATTTAAGCTAACAAAAAGAAGCTAATTTAAGCAACAGCAAAGGCAAATTAAGAAAACACCATTGGATTGTTTATTTTGAGCCCAATTTTCGGGGGGGAGTGTTGAAGGTGCTTGGTGAACTCTGAGGGATGGACCAAGGAGTCGATGTGGCAGGCCCGTGCATCTCCCCACCGTACACTGTGCGGTGGGAATCCTGTTTTTCACCCTAACCAGCCAGTGCCGTCCTTCGTCTTCCCGTCTCTTGGGGGGAACCTCGTTACCTCAACCCAGGTCAGATGCCTTGTCCTTGTCTTGTACTAACCTTAACCTCATTGGATGTGTGTGCGGTAACCCTAACCCTAACCCTAACCCCAACCCTAACCCTAGCCCTAACCCCAACCCTAACCCTTGGATGTGGTATGTCTGAACCCTATTGTGTGGACTGTACATAACCCTAGAACTAGCTTAATTAGAACCCAAATTGTGGTCTACAAATACTCACCTAGATACTTACCTGATTGGATGTTGGGACGGGACCTATGTTTACTTACCTGTACTTACCTGGAACTGATGGAGAACGGACATCGTTGACCCAAAAATTGACTGGGTGGGTGACTAACTCAATTCGAGTAGTCTTTATATTAAGCTCCGGGTGGCAGCACGTAAGACCCTCGTGGAAGCTCTAGATTGTGGGTGGGAGTGTTGGTGATTGTGCGTACTTTGGATGTGAAAGGGGTCAGGGGGTACATAGTTGGGACAAAAGCCAATTTGGCACAGTTACTTGCAGAACCAAATTATTTGAGCTAAATCGTCCTGGGCATGACGTTAAACTGCAACCAGGGGGGAGGCCAAGAAGGCCAGATGGGGTCCAATAGCCTGATGAAGGACCATTTACTCCGAAACGTCGCGACGGGCCCCATCTTTGAAAAGCGCTCAAGAGGGAGGTTATTATATATGATACAAAGGCGAACTCAACTGATATACATTTGCACTGGCACTCATACACGAAGCTCATTTATGCTCGTTTAAAGCCAATTACTGATGCTAATTAAGCACAATGCAAATGATTGTATATATATTAAAATGCTCAAAGGGACGAAAGCAATAAGAAGCTAATTTAAGCTAACAAAAAGAAGCTAATTTAAGCAACAGCAAAGGCAAATTAAGAAAACACCATTGGATTGTTTATTTTGAGCCCAATTTTCGGGGGGGAGTGTTGAAGGTGCTTGGTGAACTCTGAGGGATGGACCAAGGAGTCGATGTGGCAGGCCCGTGCATCTCCCCACCGTACACTGTGCGGTGGGAATCCTGTTTTTCACCCTAACCAGCCAGTGCCGTCCTTCGTCTTCCCGTCTCTTGGGGGGAACCTCGTTACCTCAACCCAGGTCAGATGCCTTGTCCTTGTCTTGTACTAACCTTAACCTCATTGGATGTGTGTGCGGTAACCCTAACCCTAACCCTAACCCCAACCCTAACCCTAGCCCTAACCCCAACCCTAACCCTTGGATGTGGTATGTCTGAACCCTATTGTGTGGACTGTACATAACCCTAGAACTAGCTTAATTAGAACCCAAATTGTGGTCTACAAATACTCACCTAGATACTTACCTGATTGGATGTTGGGACGGGACCTATGTTTACTTACCTGTACTTACCTGGAACTGATGGAGAACGGACATCGTTGACCCAAAAATTGACTGGGTGGGTGACTAACTCAATTCGAGTAGTCTTTATATTAAGCTCCGGGTGGCAGCACGTAAGACCCTCGTGGAAGCTCTAGATTGTGGGTGGGAGTGTTGGTGATTGTGCGTACTTTGGATGTGAAAGGGGTCAGGGGGTACATAGTTGGGACAAAAGCCAATTTGGCACAGTTACTTGCAGAACCAAATTATTTGAGCTAAATCGTCCTGGGCATGACGTTAAACTGCAACCAGGGGGGAGGCCAAGAAGGCCAGATGGGGTCCAATAGCCTGATGAAGGACCATTTACTCCGAAACGTCGCGACGGGCCCCATCTTTGAAAAGCGCTCAAGAGGGAGGTTATTATATATGATACAAAGGCGAACTCAACTGATATACATTTGCACTGGCACTCATACACGAAGCTCATTTATGCTCGTTTAAAGCCAATTACTGATGCTAATTAAGCACAATGCAAATGATTGTATATATATTAAAATGCTCAAAGGGACGAAAGCAATAAGAAGCTAATTTAAGCTAACAAAAAGAAGCTAATTTAAGCAACAGCAAAGGCAAATTAAGAAAACACCATTGGATTGTTTATTTTGAGCCCAATTTTCGGGGGGGAGTGTTGAAGGTGCTTGGTGAACTCTGAGGGATGGACCAAGGAGTCGATGTGGCAGGCCCGTGCATCTCCCCACCGTACACTGTGCGGTGGGAATCCTGTTTTTCACCCTAACCAGCCAGTGCCGTCCTTCGTCTTCCCGTCTCTTGGGGGGAACCTCGTTACCTCAACCCAGGTCAGATGCCTTGTCCTTGTCTTGTACTAACCTTAACCTCATTGGATGTGTGTGCGGTAACCCTAACCCTAACCCTAACCCCAACCCTAACCCTAGCCCTAACCCCAACCCTAACCCTTGGATGTGGTATGTCTGAACCCTATTGTGTGGACTGTACATAACCCTAGAACTAGCTTAATTAGAACCCAAATTGTGGTCTACAAATACTCACCTAGATACTTACCTGATTGGATGTTGGGACGGGACCTATGTTTACTTACCTGTACTTACCTGGAACTGATGGAGAACGGACATCGTTGACCCAAAAATTGACTGGGTGGGTGACTAACTCAATTCGAGTAGTCTTTATATTAAGCTCCGGGTGGCAGCACGTAAGACCCTCGTGGAAGCTCTAGATTGTGGGTGGGAGTGTTGGTGATTGTGCGTACTTTGGATGTGAAAGGGGTCAGGGGGTACATAGTTGGGACAAAAGCCAATTTGGCACAGTTACTTGCAGAACCAAATTATTTGAGCTAAATCGTCCTGGGCATGACGTTAAACTGCAACCAGGGGGGAGGCCAAGAAGGCCAGATGGGGTCCAATAGCCTGATGAAGGACCATTTACTCCGAAACGTCGCGACGGGCCCCATCTTTGAAAAGCGCTCAAGAGGGAGGTTATTATATATGATACAAAGGCGAACTCAACTGATATACATTTGCACTGGCACTCATACACGAAGCTCATTTATGCTCGTTTAAAGCCAATTACTGATGCTAATTAAGCACAATGCAAATGATTGTATATATATTAAAATGCTCAAAGGGACGAAAGCAATAAGAAGCTAATTTAAGCTAACAAAAAGAAGCTAATTTAAGCAACAGCAAAGGCAAATTAAGAAAACACCATTGGATTGTTTATTTTGAGCCCAATTTTCGGGGGGGAGTGTTGAAGGTGCTTGGTGAACTCTGAGGGATGGACCAAGGAGTCGATGTGGCAGGCCCGTGCATCTCCCCACCGTACACTGTGCGGTGGGAATCCTGTTTTTCACCCTAACCAGCCAGTGCCGTCCTTCGTCTTCCCGTCTCTTGGGGGGAACCTCGTTACCTCAACCCAGGTCAGATGCCTTGTCCTTGTCTTGTACTAACCTTAACCTCATTGGATGTGTGTGCGGTAACCCTAACCCTAACCCTAACCCCAACCCTAACCCTAGCCCTAACCCCAACCCTAACCCTTGGATGTGGTATGTCTGAACCCTATTGTGTGGACTGTACATAACCCTAGAACTAGCTTAATTAGAACCCAAATTGTGGTCTACAAATACTCACCTAGATACTTACCTGATTGGATGTTGGGACGGGACCTATGTTTACTTACCTGTACTTA
The DNA here is from genome assembly GCF_051991255.1 of Vanacampus margaritifer. Taxonomy (NCBI): domain Eukaryota; kingdom Metazoa; phylum Chordata; class Actinopteri; order Syngnathiformes; family Syngnathidae; genus Vanacampus; species Vanacampus margaritifer. Next base: position 912,750 of record NW_027520741.1, on the reverse strand, counting down.
CCTGGAACTGATGGAGAACGGACATCGTTGACCCAAAAATTGACTGGGTGGGTGACTAACTCAATTCGAGTAGTCTTTATATTAAGCTCCGGGTGGCAGCACGTAAGACCCTCGTGGAAGCTCTAGATTGTGGGTGGGAGTGTTGGTGATTGTGCGTACTTTGGATGTGAAAGGGGTCAGGGGGTACATAGTTGGGACAAAAGCCAATTTGGCACAGTTACTTGCAGAACCAAATTATTTGAGCTAAATCGTCCTGGGCATGACGTTAAACTGCAACCAGGGGGGAGGCCAAGAAGGCCAGATGGGGTCCAATAGCCTGATGAAGGACCATTTACTCCGAAACGTCGCGACGGGCCCCATCTTTGAAAAGCGCTCAAGAGGGAGGTTATTATATATGATACAAAGGCGAACTCAACTGATATACATTTGCACTGGCACTCATACACGAAGCTCATTTATGCTCGTTTAAAGCCAATTACTGATGCTAATTAAGCACAATGCAAATGATTGTATATATATTAAAATGCTCAAAGGGACGAAAGCAATAAGAAGCTAATTTAAGCTAACAAAAAGAAGCTAATTTAAGCAACAGCAAAGGCAAATTAAGAAAACACCATTGGATTGTTTATTTTGAGCCCAATTTTCGGGGGGGAGTGTTGAAGGTGCTTGGTGAACTCTGAGGGATGGACCAAGGAGTCGATGTGGCAGGCCCGTGCATCTCCCCACCGTACACTGTGCGGTGGGAATCCTGTTTTTCACCCTAACCAGCCAGTGCCGTCCTTCGTCTTCCCGTCTCTTGGGGGGAACCTCGTTACCTCAACCCAGGTCAGATGCCTTGTCCTTGTCTTGTACTAACCTTAACCTCATTGGATGTGTGTGCGGTAACCCTAACCCTAACCCTAACCCCAACCCTAACCCTAGCCCTAACCCCAACCCTAACCCTTGGATGTGGTATGTCTGAACCCTATTGTGTGGACTGTACATAACCCTAGAACTAGCTTAATTAGAACCCAAATTGTGGTCTACAAATACTCACCTAGATACTTACCTGATTGGATGTTGGGACGGGACCTATGTTTACTTACCTGTACTTACCTGGAACTGATGGAGAACGGACATCGTTGACCCAAAAATTGACTGGGTGGGTGACTAACTCAATTCGAGTAGTCTTTATATTAAGCTCCGGGTGGCAGCACGTAAGACCCTCGTGGAAGCTCTAGATTGTGGGTGGGAGTGTTGGTGATTGTGCGTACTTTGGATGTGAAAGGGGTCAGGGGGTACATAGTTGGGACAAAAGCCAATTTGGCACAGTTACTTGCAGAACCAAATTATTTGAGCTAAATCGTCCTGGGCATGACGTTAAACTGCAACCAGGGGGGAGGCCAAGAAGGCCAGATGGGGTCCAATAGCCTGATGAAGGACCATTTACTCCGAAACGTCGCGACGGGCCCCATCTTTGAAAAGCGCTCAAGAGGGAGGTTATTATATATGATACAAAGGCGAACTCAACTGATATACATTTGCACTGGCACTCATACACGAAGCTCATTTATGCTCGTTTAAAGCCAATTACTGATGCTAATTAAGCACAATGCAAATGATTGTATATATATTAAAATGCTCAAAGGGACGAAAGCAATAAGAAGCTAATTTAAGCTAACAAAAAGAAGCTAATTTAAGCAACAGCAAAGGCAAATTAAGAAAACACCATTGGATTGTTTATTTTGAGCCCAATTTTCGGGGGGGAGTGTTGAAGGTGCTTGGTGAACTCTGAGGGATGGACCAAGGAGTCGATGTGGCAGGCCCGTGCATCTCCCCACCGTACACTGTGCGGTGGGAATCCTGTTTTTCACCCTAACCAGCCAGTGCCGTCCTTCGTCTTCCCGTCTCTTGGGGGGAACCTCGTTACCTCAACCCAGGTCAGATGCCTTGTCCTTGTCTTGTACTAACCTTAACCTCATTGGATGTGTGTGCGGTAACCCTAACCCTAACCCTAACCCCAACCCTAACCCTAGCCCTAACCCCAACCCTAACCCTTGGATGTGGTATGTCTGAACCCTATTGTGTGGACTGTACATAACCCTAGAACTAGCTTAATTAGAACCCAAATTGTGGTCTACAAATACTCACCTAGATACTTACCTGATTGGATGTTGGGACGGGACCTATGTTTACTTACCTGTACTTACCTGGAACTGATGGAGAACGGACATCGTTGACCCAAAAATTGACTGGGTGGGTGACTAACTCAATTCGAGTAGTCTTTATATTAAGCTCCGGGTGGCAGCACGTAAGACCCTCGTGGAAGCTCTAGATTGTGGGTGGGAGTGTTGGTGATTGTGCGTACTTTGGATGTGAAAGGGGTCAGGGGGTACATAGTTGGGACAAAAGCCAATTTGGCACAGTTACTTGCAGAACCAAATTATTTGAGCTAAATCGTCCTGGGCATGACGTTAAACTGCAACCAGGGGGGAGGCCAAGAAGGCCAGATGGGGTCCAATAGCCTGATGAAGGACCATTTACTCCGAAACGTCGCGACGGGCCCCATCTTTGAAAAGCGCTCAAGAGGGAGGTTATTATATATGATACAAAGGCGAACTCAACTGATATACATTTGCACTGGCACTCATACACGAAGCTCATTTATGCTCGTTTAAAGCCAATTACTGATGCTAATTAAGCACAATGCAAATGATTGTATATATATTAAAATGCTCAAAGGGACGAAAGCAATAAGAAGCTAATTTAAGCTAACAAAAAGAAGCTAATTTAAGCAACAGCAAAGGCAAATTAAGAAAACACCATTGGATTGTTTATTTTGAGCCCAATTTTCGGGGGGGAGTGTTGAAGGTGCTTGGTGAACTCTGAGGGATGGACCAAGGAGTCGATGTGGCAGGCCCGTGCATCTCCCCACCGTACACTGTGCGGTGGGAATCCTGTTTTTCACCCTAACCAGCCAGTGCCGTCCTTCGTCTTCCCGTCTCTTGGGGGGAACCTCGTTACCTCAACCCAGGTCAGATGCCTTGTCCTTGTCTTGTACTAACCTTAACCTCATTGGATGTGTGTGCGGTAACCCTAACCCTAACCCTAACCCCAACCCTAACCCTAGCCCTAACCCCAACCCTAACCCTTGGATGTGGTATGTCTGAACCCTATTGTGTGGACTGTACATAACCCTAGAACTAGCTTAATTAGAACCCAAATTGTGGTCTACAAATACTCACCTAGATACTTACCTGATTGGATGTTGGGACGGGACCTATGTTTACTTACCTGTACTTACCTGGAACTGATGGAGAACGGACATCGTTGACCCAAAAATTGACTGGGTGGGTGACTAACTCAATTCGAGTAGTCTTTATATTAAGCTCCGGGTGGCAGCACGTAAGACCCTCGTGGAAGCTCTAGATTGTGGGTGGGAGTGTTGGTGATTGTGCGTACTTTGGATGTGAAAGGGGTCAGGGGGTACATAGTTGGGACAAAAGCCAATTTGGCACAGTTACTTGCAGAACCAAATTATTTGAGCTAAATCGTCCTGGGCATGACGTTAAACTGCAACCAGGGGGGAGGCCAAGAAGGCCAGATGGGGTCCAATAGCCTGATGAAGGACCATTTACTCCGAAACGTCGCGACGGGCCCCATCTTTGAAAAGCGCTCAAGAGGGAGGTTATTATATATGATACAAAGGCGAACTCAACTGATATACATTTGCACTGGCACTCATACACGAAGCTCATTTATGCTCGTTTAAAGCCAATTACTGATGCTAATTAAGCACAATGCAAATGATTGTATATATATTAAAATGCTCAAAGGGACGAAAGCAATAAGAAGCTAATTTAAGCTAACAAAAAGAAGCTAATTTAAGCAACAGCAAAGGCAAATTAAGAAAACACCATTGGATTGTTTATTTTGAGCCCAATTTTCGGGGGGGAGTGTTGAAGGTGCTTGGTGAACTCTGAGGGATGGACCAAGGAGTCGATGTGGCAGGCCCGTGCATCTCCCCACCGTACACTGTGCGGTGGGAATCCTGTTTTTCACCCTAACCAGCCAGTGCCGTCCTTCGTCTTCCCGTCTCTTGGGGGGAACCTCGTTACCTCAACCCAGGTCAGATGCCTTGTCCTTGTCTTGTACTAACCTTAACCTCATTGGATGTGTGTGCGGTAACCCTAACCCTAACCCTAACCCCAACCCTAACCCTAGCCCTAACCCCAACCCTAACCCTTGGATGTGGTATGTCTGAACCCTATTGTGTGGACTGTACATAACCCTAGAACTAGCTTAATTAGAACCCAAATTGTGGTCTACAAATACTCACCTAGATACTTACCTGATTGGATGTTGGGACGGGACCTATGTTTACTTACCTGTACTTACCTGGAACTGATGGAGAACGGACATCGTTGACCCAAAAATTGACTGGGTGGGTGACTAACTCAATTCGAGTAGTCTTTATATTAAGCTCCGGGTGGCAGCACGTAAGACCCTCGTGGAAGCTCTAGATTGTGGGTGGGAGTGTTGGTGATTGTGCGTACTTTGGATGTGAAAGGGGTCAGGGGGTACATAGTTGGGACAAAAGCCAATTTGGCACAGTTACTTGCAGAACCAAATTATTTGAGCTAAATCGTCCTGGGCATGACGTTAAACTGCAACCAGGGGGGAGGCCAAGAAGGCCAGATGGGGTCCAATAGCCTGATGAAGGACCATTTACTCCGAAACGTCGCGACGGGCCCCATCTTTGAAAAGCGCTCAAGAGGGAGGTTATTATATATGATACAAAGGCGAACTCAACTGATATACATTTGCACTGGCACTCATACACGAAGCTCATTTATGCTCGTTTAAAGCCAATTACTGATGCTAATTAAGCACAATGCAAATGATTGTATATATATTAAAATGCTCAAAGGGACGAAAGCAATAAGAAGCTAATTTAAGCTAACAAAAAGAAGCTAATTTAAGCAACAGCAAAGGCAAATTAAGAAAACACCATTGGATTGTTTATTTTGAGCCCAATTTTCGGGGGGGAGTGTTGAAGGTGCTTGGTGAACTCTGAGGGATGGACCAAGGAGTCGATGTGGCAGGCCCGTGCATCTCCCCACCGTACACTGTGCGGTGGGAATCCTGTTTTTCACCCTAACCAGCCAGTGCCGTCCTTCGTCTTCCCGTCTCTTGGGGGGAACCTCGTTACCTCAACCCAGGTCAGATGCCTTGTCCTTGTCTTGTACTAACCTTAACCTCATTGGATGTGTGTGCGGTAACCCTAACCCTAACCCTAACCCCAACCCTAACCCTAGCCCTAACCCCAACCCTAACCCTTGGATGTGGTATGTCTGAACCCTATTGTGTGGACTGTACATAACCCTAGAACTAGCTTAATTAGAACCCAAATTGTGGTCTACAAATACTCACCTAGATACTTACCTGATTGGATGTTGGGACGGGACCTATGTTTACTTACCTGTACTTACCTGGAACTGATGGAGAACGGACATCGTTGACCCAAAAATTGACTGGGTGGGTGACTAACTCAATTCGAGTAGTCTTTATATTAAGCTCCGGGTGGCAGCACGTAAGACCCTCGTGGAAGCTCTAGATTGTGGGTGGGAGTGTTGGTGATTGTGCGTACTTTGGATGTGAAAGGGGTCAGGGGGTACATAGTTGGGACAAAAGCCAATTTGGCACAGTTACTTGCAGAACCAAATTATTTGAGCTAAATCGTCCTGGGCATGACGTTAAACTGCAACCAGGGGGGAGGCCAAGAAGGCCAGATGGGGTCCAATAGCCTGATGAAGGACCATTTACTCCGAAACGTCGCGACGGGCCCCATCTTTGAAAAGCGCTCAAGAGGGAGGTTATTATATATGATACAAAGGCGAACTCAACTGATATACATTTGCACTGGCACTCATACACGAAGCTCATTTATGCTCGTTTAAAGCCAATTACTGATGCTAATTAAGCACAATGCAAATGATTGTATATATATTAAAATGCTCAAAGGGACGAAAGCAATAAGAAGCTAATTTAAGCTAACAAAAAGAAGCTAATTTAAGCAACAGCAAAGGCAAATTAAGAAAACACCATTGGATTGTTTATTTTGAGCCCAATTTTCGGGGGGGAGTGTTGAAGGTGCTTGGTGAACTCTGAGGGATGGACCAAGGAGTCGATGTGGCAGGCCCGTGCATCTCCCCACCGTACACTGTGCGGTGGGAATCCTGTTTTTCACCCTAACCAGCCAGTGCCGTCCTTCGTCTTCCCGTCTCTTGGGGGGAACCTCGTTACCTCAACCCAGGTCAGATGCCTTGTCCTTGTCTTGTACTAACCTTAACCTCATTGGATGTGTGTGCGGTAACCCTAACCCTAACCCTAACCCCAACCCTAACCCTAGCCCTAACCCCAACCCTAACCCTTGGATGTGGTATGTCTGAACCCTATTGTGTGGACTGTACATAACCCTAGAACTAGCTTAATTAGAACCCAAATTGTGGTCTACAAATACTCACCTAGATACTTACCTGATTGGATGTTGGGACGGGACCTATGTTTACTTACCTGTACTTACCTGGAACTGATGGAGAACGGACATCGTTGACCCAAAAATTGACTGGGTGGGTGACTAACTCAATTCGAGTAGTCTTTATATTAAGCTCCGGGTGGCAGCACGTAAGACCCTCGTGGAAGCTCTAGATTGTGGGTGGGAGTGTTGGTGATTGTGCGTACTTTGGATGTGAAAGGGGTCAGGGGGTACATAGTTGGGACAAAAGCCAATTTGGCACAGTTACTTGCAGAACCAAATTATTTGAGCTAAATCGTCCTGGGCATGACGTTAAACTGCAACCAGGGGGGAGGCCAAGAAGGCCAGATGGGGTCCAATAGCCTGATGAAGGACCATTTACTCCGAAACGTCGCGACGGGCCCCATCTTTGAAAAGCGCTCAAGAGGGAGGTTATTATATATGATACAAAGGCGAACTCAACTGATATACATTTGCACTGGCACTCATACACGAAGCTCATTTATGCTCGTTTAAAGCCAATTACTGATGCTAATTAAGCACAATGCAAATGATTGTATATATATTAAAATGCTCAAAGGGACGAAAGCAATAAGAAGCTAATTTAAGCTAACAAAAAGAAGCTAATTTAAGCAACAGCAAAGGCAAATTAAGAAAACACCATTGGATTGTTTATTTTGAGCCCAATTTTCGGGGGGGAGTGTTGAAGGTGCTTGGTGAACTCTGAGGGATGGACCAAGGAGTCGATGTGGCAGGCCCGTGCATCTCCCCACCGTACACTGTGCGGTGGGAATCCTGTTTTTCACCCTAACCAGCCAGTGCCGTCCTTCGTCTTCCCGTCTCTTGGGGGGAACCTCGTTACCTCAACCCAGGTCAGATGCCTTGTCCTTGTCTTGTACTAACCTTAACCTCATTGGATGTGTGTGCGGTAACCCTAACCCTAACCCTAACCCCAACCCTAACCCTAGCCCTAACCCCAACCCTAACCCTTGGATGTGGTATGTCTGAACCCTATTGTGTGGACTGTACATAACCCTAGAACTAGCTTAATTAGAACCCAAATTGTGGTCTACAAATACTCACCTAGATACTTACCTGATTGGATGTTGGGACGGGACCTATGTTTACTTACCTGTACTTACCTGGAACTGATGGAGAACGGACATCGTTGACCCAAAAATTGACTGGGTGGGTGACTAACTCAATTCGAGTAGTCTTTATATTAAGCTCCGGGTGGCAGCACGTAAGACCCTCGTGGAAGCTCTAGATTGTGGGTGGGAGTGTTGGTGATTGTGCGTACTTTGGATGTGAAAGGGGTCAGGGGGTACATAGTTGGGACAAAAGCCAATTTGGCACAGTTACTTGCAGAACCAAATTATTTGAGCTAAATCGTCCTGGGCATGACGTTAAACTGCAACCAGGGGGGAGGCCAAGAAGGCCAGATGGGGTCCAATAGCCTGATGAAGGACCATTTACTCCGAAACGTCGCGACGGGCCCCATCTTTGAAAAGCGCTCAAGAGGGAGGTTATTATATATGATACAAAGGCGAACTCAACTGATATACATTTGCACTGGCACTCATACACGAAGCTCATTTATGCTCGTTTAAAGCCAATTACTGATGCTAATTAAGCACAATGCAAATGATTGTATATATATTAAAATGCTCAAAGGGACGAAAGCAATAAGAAGCTAATTTAAGCTAACAAAAAGAAGCTAATTTAAGCAACAGCAAAGGCAAATTAAGAAAACACCATTGGATTGTTTATTTTGAGCCCAATTTTCGGGGGGGAGTGTTGAAGGTGCTTGGTGAACTCTGAGGGATGGACCAAGGAGTCGATGTGGCAGGCCCGTGCATCTCCCCACCGTACACTGTGCGGTGGGAATCCTGTTTTTCACCCTAACCAGCCAGTGCCGTCCTTCGTCTTCCCGTCTCTTGGGGGGAACCTCGTTACCTCAACCCAGGTCAGATGCCTTGTCCTTGTCTTGTACTAACCTTAACCTCATTGGATGTGTGTGCGGTAACCCTAACCCTAACCCTAACCCCAACCCTAACCCTAGCCCTAACCCCAACCCTAACCCTTGGATGTGGTATGTCTGAACCCTATTGTGTGGACTGTACATAACCCTAGAACTAGCTTAATTAGAACCCAAATTGTGGTCTACAAATACTCACCTAGATACTTACCTGATTGGATGTTGGGACGGGACCTATGTTTACTTACCTGTACTTACCTGGAACTGATGGAGAACGGACATCGTTGACCCAAAAATTGACTGGGTGGGTGACTAACTCAATTCGAGTAGTCTTTATATTAAGCTCCGGGTGGCAGCACGTAAGACCCTCGTGGAAGCTCTAGATTGTGGGTGGGAGTGTTGGTGATTGTGCGTACTTTGGATGTGAAAGGGGTCAGGGGGTACATAGTTGGGACAAAAGCCAATTTGGCACAGTTACTTGCAGAACCAAATTATTTGAGCTAAATCGTCCTGGGCATGACGTTAAACTGCAACCAGGGGGGAGGCCAAGAAGGCCAGATGGGGTCCAATAGCCTGATGAAGGACCATTTACTCCGAAACGTCGCGACGGGCCCCATCTTTGAAAAGCGCTCAAGAGGGAGGTTATTATATATGATACAAAGGCGAACTCAACTGATATACATTTGCACTGGCACTCATACACGAAGCTCATTTATGCTCGTTTAAAGCCAATTACTGATGCTAATTAAGCACAATGCAAATGATTGTATATATATTAAAATGCTCAAAGGGACGAAAGCAATAAGAAGCTAATTTAAGCTAACAAAAAGAAGCTAATTTAAGCAACAGCAAAGGCAAATTAAGAAAACACCATTGGATTGTTTATTTTGAGCCCAATTTTCGGGGGGGAGTGTTGAAGGTGCTTGGTGAACTCTGAGGGATGGACCAAGGAGTCGATGTGGCAGGCCCGTGCATCTCCCCACCGTACACTGTGCGGTGGGAATCCTGTTTTTCACCCTAACCAGCCAGTGCCGTCCTTCGTCTTCCCGTCTCTTGGGGGGAACCTCGTTACCTCAACCCAGGTCAGATGCCTTGTCCTTGTCTTGTACTAACCTTAACCTCATTGGATGTGTGTGCGGTAACCCTAACCCTAACCCTAACCCCAACCCTAACCCTAGCCCTAACCCCAACCCTAACCCTTGGATGTGGTATGTCTGAACCCTATTGTGTGGACTGTACATAACCCTAGAACTAGCTTAATTAGAACCCAAATTGTGGTCTACAAATACTCACCTAGATACTTACCTGATTGGATGTTGGGACGGGACCTATGTTTACTTACCTGTACTTACCTGGAACTGATGGAGAACGGACATCGTTGACCCAAAAATTGACTGGGTGGGTGACTAACTCAATTCGAGTAGTCTTTATATTAAGCTCCGGGTGGCAGCACGTAAGACCCTCGTGGAAGCTCTAGATTGTGGGTGGGAGTGTTGGTGATTGTGCGTACTTTGGATGTGAAAGGGGTCAGGGGGTACATAGTTGGGACAAAAGCCAATTTGGCACAGTTACTTGCAGAACCAAATTATTTGAGCTAAATCGTCCTGGGCATGACGTTAAACTGCAACCAGGGGGGAGGCCAAGAAGGCCAGATGGGGTCCAATAGCCTGATGAAGGACCATTTACTCCGAAACGTCGCGACGGGCCCCATCTTTGAAAAGCGCTCAAGAGGGAGGTTATTATATATGATACAAAGGCGAACTCAACTGATATACATTTGCACTGGCACTCATACACGAAGCTCATTTATGCTCGTTTAAAGCCAATTACTGATGCTAATTAAGCACAATGCAAATGATTGTATATATATTAAAATGCTCAAAGGGACGAAAGCAATAAGAAGCTAATTTAAGCTAACAAAAAGAAGCTAATTTAAGCAACAGCAAAGGCAAATTAAGAAAACACCATTGGATTGTTTATTTTGAGCCCAATTTTCGGGGGGGAGTGTTGAAGGTGCTTGGTGAACTCTGAGGGATGGACCAAGGAGTCGATGTGGCAGGCCCGTGCATCTCCCCACCGTACACTGTGCGGTGGGAATCCTGTTTTTCACCCTAACCAGCCAGTGCCGTCCTTCGTCTTCCCGTCTCTTGGGGGGAACCTCGTTACCTCAACCCAGGTCAGATGCCTTGTCCTTGTCTTGTACTAACCTTAACCTCATTGGATGTGTGTGCGGTAACCCTAACCCTAACCCTAACCCCAACCCTAACCCTAGCCCTAACCCCAACCCTAACCCTTGGATGTGGTATGTCTGAACCCTATTGTGTGGACTGTACATAACCCTAGAACTAGCTTAATTAGAACCCAAATTGTGGTCTACAAATACTCACCTAGATACTTACCTGATTGGATGTTGGGACGGGACCTATGTTTACTTACCTGTACTTACCTGGAACTGATGGAGAACGGACATCGTTGACCCAAAAATTGACTGGGTGGGTGACTAACTCAATTCGAGTAGTCTTTATATTAAGCTCCGGGTGGCAGCACGTAAGACCCTCGTGGAAGCTCTAGATTGTGGGTGGGAGTGTTGGTGATTGTGCGTACTTTGGATGTGAAAGGGGTCAGGGGGTACATAGTTGGGACAAAAGCCAATTTGGCACAGTTACTTGCAGAACCAAATTATTTGAGCTAAATCGTCCTGGGCATGACGTTAAACTGCAACCAGGGGGGAGGCCAAGAAGGCCAGATGGGGTCCAATAGCCTGATGAAGGACCATTTACTCCGAAACGTCGCGACGGGCCCCATCTTTGAAAAGCGCTCAAGAGGGAGGTTATTATATATGATACAAAGGCGAACTCAACTGATATACATTTGCACTGGCACTCATACACGAAGCTCATTTATGCTCGTTTAAAGCCAATTACTGATGCTAATTAAGCACAATGCAAATGATTGTATATATATTAAAATGCTCAAAGGGACGAAAGCAATAAGAAGCTAATTTAAGCTAACAAAAAGAAGCTAATTTAAGCAACAGCAAAGGCAAATTAAGAAAACACCATTGGATTGTTTATTTTGAGCCCAATTTTCGGGGGGGAGTGTTGAAGGTGCTTGGTGAACTCTGAGGGATGGACCAAGGAGTCGATGTGGCAGGCCCGTGCATCTCCCCACCGTACACTGTGCGGTGGGAATCCTGTTTTTCACCCTAACCAGCCAGTGCCGTCCTTCGTCTTCCCGTCTCTTGGGGGGAACCTCGTTACCTCAACCCAGGTCAGATGCCTTGTCCTTGTCTTGTACTAACCTTAACCTCATTGGATGTGTGTGCGGTAACCCTAACCCTAACCCTAACCCCAACCCTAACCCTAGCCCTAACCCCAACCCTAACCCTTGGATGTGGTATGTCTGAACCCTATTGTGTGGACTGTACATAACCCTAGAACTAGCTTAATTAGAACCCAAATTGTGGTCTACAAATACTCACCTAGATACTTACCTGATTGGATGTTGGGACGGGACCTATGTTTACTTACCTGTACTTACCTGGAACTGATGGAGAACGGACATCGTTGACCCAAAAATTGACTGGGTGGGTGACTAACTCAATTCGAGTAGTCTTTATATTAAGCTCCGGGTGGCAGCACGTAAGACCCTCGTGGAAGCTCTAGATTGTGGGTGGGAGTGTTGGTGATTGTGCGTACTTTGGATGTGAAAGGGGTCAGGGGGTACATAGTTGGGACAAAAGCCAATTTGGCACAGTTACTTGCAGAACCAAATTATTTGAGCTAAATCGTCCTGGGCATGACGTTAAACTGCAACCAGGGGGGAGGCCAAGAAGGCCAGATGGGGTCCAATAGCCTGATGAAGGACCATTTACTCCGAAACGTCGCGACGGGCCCCATCTTTGAAAAGCGCTCAAGAGGGAGGTTATTATATATGATACAAAGGCGAACTCAACTGATATACATTTGCACTGGCACTCATACACGAAGCTCATTTATGCTCGTTTAAAGCCAATTACTGATGCTAATTAAGCACAATGCAAATGATTGTATATATATTAAAATGCTCAAAGGGACGAAAGCAATAAGAAGCTAATTTAAGCTAACAAAAAGAAGCTAATTTAAGCAACAGCAAAGGCAAATTAAGAAAACACCATTGGATTGTTTATTTTGAGCCCAATTTTCGGGGGGGAGTGTTGAAGGTGCTTGGTGAACTCTGAGGGATGGACCAAGGAGTCGATGTGGCAGGCCCGTGCATCTCCCCACCGTACACTGTGCGGTGGGAATCCTGTTTTTCACCCTAACCAGCCAGTGCCGTCCTTCGTCTTCCCGTCTCTTGGGGGGAACCTCGTTACCTCAACCCAGGTCAGATGCCTTGTCCTTGTCTTGTACTAACCTTAACCTCATTGGATGTGTGTGCGGTAACCCTAACCCTAACCCTAACCCCAACCCTAACCCTAGCCCTAACCCCAACCCTAACCCTTGGATGTGGTATGTCTGAACCCTATTGTGTGGACTGTACATAACCCTAGAACTAGCTTAATTAGAACCCAAATTGTGGTCTACAAATACTCACCTAGATACTTACCTGATTGGATGTTGGGACGGGACCTATGTTTACTTACCTGTACTTACCTGGAACTGATGGAGAACGGACATCGTTGACCCAAAAATTGACTGGGTGGGTGACTAACTCAATTCGAGTAGTCTTTATATTAAGCTCCGGGTGGCAGCACGTAAGACCCTCGTGGAAGCTCTAGATTGTGGGTGGGAGTGTTGGTGATTGTGCGTACTTTGGATGTGAAAGGGGTCAGGGGGTACATAGTTGGGACAAAAGCCAATTTGGCACAGTTACTTGCAGAACCAAATTATTTGAGCTAAATCGTCCTGGGCATGACGTTAAACTGCAACCAGGGGGGAGGCCAAGAAGGCCAGATGGGGTCCAATAGCCTGATGAAGGACCATTTACTCCGAAACGTCGCGACGGGCCCCATCTTTGAAAAGCGCTCAAGAGGGAGGTTATTATATATGATACAAAGGCGAACTCAACTGATATACATTTGCACTGGCACTCATACACGAAGCTCATTTATGCTCGTTTAAAGCCAATTACTGATGCTAATTAAGCACAATGCAAATGATTGTATATATATTAAAATGCTCAAAGGGACGAAAGCAATAAGAAGCTAATTTAAGCTAACAAAAAGAAGCTAATTTAAGCAACAGCAAAGGCAAATTAAGAAAACACCATTGGATTGTTTATTTTGAGCCCAATTTTCGGGGGGGAGTGTTGAAGGTGCTTGGTGAACTCTGAGGGATGGACCAAGGAGTCGATGTGGCAGGCCCGTGCATCTCCCCACCGTACACTGTGCGGTGGGAATCCTGTTTTTCACCCTAACCAGCCAGTGCCGTCCTTCGTCTTCCCGTCTCTTGGGGGGAACCTCGTTACCTCAACCCAGGTCAGATGCCTTGTCCTTGTCTTGTACTAACCTTAACCTCATTGGATGTGTGTGCGGTAACCCTAACCCTAACCCTAACCCCAACCCTAACCCTAGCCCTAACCCCAACCCTAACCCTTGGATGTGGTATGTCTGAACCCTATTGTGTGGACTGTACATAACCCTAGAACTAGCTTAATTAGAACCCAAATTGTGGTCTACAAATACTCACCTAGATACTTACCTGATTGGATGTTGGGACGGGACCTATGTTTACTTACCTGTACTTACCTGGAACTGATGGAGAACGGACATCGTTGACCCAAAAATTGACTGGGTGGGTGACTAACTCAATTCGAGTAGTCTTTATATTAAGCTCCGGGTGGCAGCACGTAAGACCCTCGTGGAAGCTCTAGATTGTGGGTGGGAGTGTTGGTGATTGTGCGTACTTTGGATGTGAAAGGGGTCAGGGGGTACATAGTTGGGACAAAAGCCAATTTGGCACAGTTACTTGCAGAACCAAATTATTTGAGCTAAATCGTCCTGGGCATGACGTTAAACTGCAACCAGGGGGGAGGCCAAGAAGGCCAGATGGGGTCCAATAGCCTGATGAAGGACCATTTACTCCGAAACGTCGCGACGGGCCCCATCTTTGAAAAGCGCTCAAGAGGGAGGTTATTATATATGATACAAAGGCGAACTCAACTGATATACATTTGCACTGGCACTCATACACGAAGCTCATTTATGCTCGTTTAAAGCCAATTACTGATGCTAATTAAGCACAATGCAAATGATTGTATATATATTAAAATGCTCAAAGGGACGAAAGCAATAAGAAGCTAATTTAAGCTAACAAAAAGAAGCTAATTTAAGCAACAGCAAAGGCAAATTAAGAAAACACCATTGGATTGTTTATTTTGAGCCCAATTTTCGGGGGGGAGTGTTGAAGGTGCTTGGTGAACTCTGAGGGATGGACCAAGGAGTCGATGTGGCAGGCCCGTGCATCTCCCCACCGTACACTGTGCGGTGGGAATCCTGTTTTTCACCCTAACCAGCCAGTGCCGTCCTTCGTCTTCCCGTCTCTTGGGGGGAACCTCGTTACCTCAACCCAGGTCAGATGCCTTGTCCTTGTCTTGTACTAACCTTAACCTCATTGGATGTGTGTGCGGTAACCCTAACCCTAACCCTAACCCCAACCCTAACCCTAGCCCTAACCCCAACCCTAACCCTTGGATGTGGTATGTCTGAACCCTATTGTGTGGACTGTACATAACCCTAGAACTAGCTTAATTAGAACCCAAATTGTGGTCTACAAATACTCACCTAGATACTTACCTGATTGGATGTTGGGACGGGACCTATGTTTACTTACCTGTACTTACCTGGAACTGATGGAGAACGGACATCGTTGACCCAAAAATTGACTGGGTGGGTGACTAACTCAATTCGAGTAGTCTTTATATTAAGCTCCGGGTGGCAGCACGTAAGACCCTCGTGGAAGCTCTAGATTGTGGGTGGGAGTGTTGGTGATTGTGCGTACTTTGGATGTGAAAGGGGTCAGGGGGTACATAGTTGGGACAAAAGCCAATTTGGCACAGTTACTTGCAGAACCAAATTATTTGAGCTAAATCGTCCTGGGCATGACGTTAAACTGCAACCAGGGGGGAGGCCAAGAAGGCCAGATGGGGTCCAATAGCCTGATGAAGGACCATTTACTCCGAAACGTCGCGACGGGCCCCATCTTTGAAAAGCGCTCAAGAGGGAGGTTATTATATATGATACAAAGGCGAACTCAACTGATATACATTTGCACTGGCACTCATACACGAAGCTCATTTATGCTCGTTTAAAGCCAATTACTGATGCTAATTAAGCACAATGCAAATGATTGTATATATATTAAAATGCTCAAAGGGACGAAAGCAATAAGAAGCTAATTTAAGCTAACAAAAAGAAGCTAATTTAAGCAACAGCAAAGGCAAATTAAGAAAACACCATTGGATTGTTTATTTTGAGCCCAATTTTCGGGGGGGAGTGTTGAAGGTGCTTGGTGAACTCTGAGGGATGGACCAAGGAGTCGATGTGGCAGGCCCGTGCATCTCCCCACCGTACACTGTGCGGTGGGAATCCTGTTTTTCACCCTAACCAGCCAGTGCCGTCCTTCGTCTTCCCGTCTCTTGGGGGGAACCTCGTTACCTCAACCCAGGTCAGATGCCTTGTCCTTGTCTTGTACTAACCTTAACCTCATTGGATGTGTGTGCGGTAACCCTAACCCTAACCCTAACCCCAACCCTAACCCTAGCCCTAACCCCAACCCTAACCCTTGGATGTGGTATGTCTGAACCCTATTGTGTGGACTGTACATAACCCTAGAACTAGCTTAATTAGAACCCAAATTGTGGTCTACAAATACTCACCTAGATACTTACCTGATTGGATGTTGGGACGGGACCTATGTTTACTTACCTGTACTTACCTGGAACTGATGGAGAACGGACATCGTTGACCCAAAAATTGACTGGGTGGGTGACTAACTCAATTCGAGTAGTCTTTATATTAAGCTCCGGGTGGCAGCACGTAAGACCCTCGTGGAAGCTCTAGATTGTGGGTGGGAGTGTTGGTGATTGTGCGTACTTTGGATGTGAAAGGGGTCAGGGGGTACATAGTTGGGACAAAAGCCAATTTGGCACAGTTACTTGCAGAACCAAATTATTTGAGCTAAATCGTCCTGGGCATGACGTTAAACTGCAACCAGGGGGGAGGCCAAGAAGGCCAGATGGGGTCCAATAGCCTGATGAAGGACCATTTACTCCGAAACGTCGCGACGGGCCCCATCTTTGAAAAGCGCTCAAGAGGGAGGTTATTATATATGATACAAAGGCGAACTCAACTGATATACATTTGCACTGGCACTCATACACGAAGCTCATTTATGCTCGTTTAAAGCCAATTACTGATGCTAATTAAGCACAATGCAAATGATTGTATATATATTAAAATGCTCAAAGGGACGAAAGCAATAAGAAGCTAATTTAAGCTAACAAAAAGAAGCTAATTTAAGCAACAGCAAAGGCAAATTAAGAAAACACCATTGGATTGTTTATTTTGAGCCCAATTTTCGGGGGGGAGTGTTGAAGGTGCTTGGTGAACTCTGAGGGATGGACCAAGGAGTCGATGTGGCAGGCCCGTGCATCTCCCCACCGTACACTGTGCGGTGGGAATCCTGTTTTTCACCCTAACCAGCCAGTGCCGTCCTTCGTCTTCCCGTCTCTTGGGGGGAACCTCGTTACCTCAACCCAGGTCAGATGCCTTGTCCTTGTCTTGTACTAACCTTAACCTCATTGGATGTGTGTGCGGTAACCCTAACCCTAACCCTAACCCCAACCCTAACCCTAGCCCTAACCCCAACCCTAACCCTTGGATGTGGTATGTCTGAACCCTATTGTGTGGACTGTACATAACCCTAGAACTAGCTTAATTAGAACCCAAATTGTGGTCTACAAATACTCACCTAGATACTTACCTGATTGGATGTTGGGACGGGACCTATGTTTACTTACCTGTACTTACCTGGAACTGATGGAGAACGGACATCGTTGACCCAAAAATTGACTGGGTGGGTGACTAACTCAATTCGAGTAGTCTTTATATTAAGCTCCGGGTGGCAGCACGTAAGACCCTCGTGGAAGCTCTAGATTGTGGGTGGGAGTGTTGGTGATTGTGCGTACTTTGGATGTGAAAGGGGTCAGGGGGTACATAGTTGGGACAAAAGCCAATTTGGCACAGTTACTTGCAGAACCAAATTATTTGAGCTAAATCGTCCTGGGCATGACGTTAAACTGCAACCAGGGGGGAGGCCAAGAAGGCCAGATGGGGTCCAATAGCCTGATGAAGGACCATTTACTCCGAAACGTCGCGACGGGCCCCATCTTTGAAAAGCGCTCAAGAGGGAGGTTATTATATATGATACAAAGGCGAACTCAACTGATATACATTTGCACTGGCACTCATACACGAAGCTCATTTATGCTCGTTTAAAGCCAATTACTGATGCTAATTAAGCACAATGCAAATGATTGTATATATATTAAAATGCTCAAAGGGACGAAAGCAATAAGAAGCTAATTTAAGCTAACAAAAAGAAGCTAATTTAAGCAACAGCAAAGGCAAATTAAGAAAACACCATTGGATTGTTTATTTTGAGCCCAATTTTCGGGGGGGAGTGTTGAAGGTGCTTGGTGAACTCTGAGGGATGGACCAAGGAGTCGATGTGGCAGGCCCGTGCATCTCCCCACCGTACACTGTGCGGTGGGAATCCTGTTTTTCACCCTAACCAGCCAGTGCCGTCCTTCGTCTTCCCGTCTCTTGGGGGGAACCTCGTTACCTCAACCCAGGTCAGATGCCTTGTCCTTGTCTTGTACTAACCTTAACCTCATTGGATGTGTGTGCGGTAACCCTAACCCTAACCCTAACCCCAACCCTAACCCTAGCCCTAACCCCAACCCTAACCCTTGGATGTGGTATGTCTGAACCCTATTGTGTGGACTGTACATAACCCTAGAACTAGCTTAATTAGAACCCAAATTGTGGTCTACAAATACTCACCTAGATACTTACCTGATTGGATGTTGGGACGGGACCTATGTTTACTTACCTGTACTTACCTGGAACTGATGGAGAACGGACATCGTTGACCCAAAAATTGACTGGGTGGGTGACTAACTCAATTCGAGTAGTCTTTATATTAAGCTCCGGGTGGCAGCACGTAAGACCCTCGTGGAAGCTCTAGATTGTGGGTGGGAGTGTTGGTGATTGTGCGTACTTTGGATGTGAAAGGGGTCAGGGGGTACATAGTTGGGACAAAAGCCAATTTGGCACAGTTACTTGCAGAACCAAATTATTTGAGCTAAATCGTCCTGGGCATGACGTTAAACTGCAACCAGGGGGGAGGCCAAGAAGGCCAGATGGGGTCCAATAGCCTGATGAAGGACCATTTACTCCGAAACGTCGCGACGGGCCCCATCTTTGAAAAGCGCTCAAGAGGGAGGTTATTATATATGATACAAAGGCGAACTCAACTGATATACATTTGCACTGGCACTCATACACGAAGCTCATTTATGCTCGTTTAAAGCCAATTACTGATGCTAATTAAGCACAATGCAAATGATTGTATATATATTAAAATGCTCAAAGGGACGAAAGCAATAAGAAGCTAATTTAAGCTAACAAAAAGAAGCTAATTTAAGCAACAGCAAAGGCAAATTAAGAAAACACCATTGGATTGTTTATTTTGAGCCCAATTTTCGGGGGGGAGTGTTGAAGGTGCTTGGTGAACTCTGAGGGATGGACCAAGGAGTCGATGTGGCAGGCCCGTGCATCTCCCCACCGTACACTGTGCGGTGGGAATCCTGTTTTTCACCCTAACCAGCCAGTGCCGTCCTTCGTCTTCCCGTCTCTTGGGGGGAACCTCGTTACCTCAACCCAGGTCAGATGCCTTGTCCTTGTCTTGTACTAACCTTAACCTCATTGGATGTGTGTGCGGTAACCCTAACCCTAACCCTAACCCCAACCCTAACCCTAGCCCTAACCCCAACCCTAACCCTTGGATGTGGTATGTCTGAACCCTATTGTGTGGACTGTACATAACCCTAGAACTAGCTTAATTAGAACCCAAATTGTGGTCTACAAATACTCACCTAGATACTTACCTGATTGGATGTTGGGACGGGACCTATGTTTACTTACCTGTACTTACCTGGAACTGATGGAGAACGGACATCGTTGACCCAAAAATTGACTGGGTGGGTGACTAACTCAATTCGAGTAGTCTTTATATTAAGCTCCGGGTGGCAGCACGTAAGACCCTCGTGGAAGCTCTAGATTGTGGGTGGGAGTGTTGGTGATTGTGCGTACTTTGGATGTGAAAGGGGTCAGGGGGTACATAGTTGGGACAAAAGCCAATTTGGCACAGTTACTTGCAGAACCAAATTATTTGAGCTAAATCGTCCTGGGCATGACGTTAAACTGCAACCAGGGGGGAGGCCAAGAAGGCCAGATGGGGTCCAATAGCCTGATGAAGGACCATTTACTCCGAAACGTCGCGACGGGCCCCATCTTTGAAAAGCGCTCAAGAGGGAGGTTATTATATATGATACAAAGGCGAACTCAACTGATATACATTTGCACTGGCACTCATACACGAAGCTCATTTATGCTCGTTTAAAGCCAATTACTGATGCTAATTAAGCACAATGCAAATGATTGTATATATATTAAAATGCTCAAAGGGACGAAAGCAATAAGAAGCTAATTTAAGCTAACAAAAAGAAGCTAATTTAAGCAACAGCAAAGGCAAATTAAGAAAACACCATTGGATTGTTTATTTTGAGCCCAATTTTCGGGGGGGAGTGTTGAAGGTGCTTGGTGAACTCTGAGGGATGGACCAAGGAGTCGATGTGGCAGGCCCGTGCATCTCCCCACCGTACACTGTGCGGTGGGAATCCTGTTTTTCACCCTAACCAGCCAGTGCCGTCCTTCGTCTTCCCGTCTCTTGGGGGGAACCTCGTTACCTCAACCCAGGTCAGATGCCTTGTCCTTGTCTTGTACTAACCTTAACCTCATTGGATGTGTGTGCGGTAACCCTAACCCTAACCCTAACCCCAACCCTAACCCTAGCCCTAACCCCAACCCTAACCCTTGGATGTGGTATGTCTGAACCCTATTGTGTGGACTGTACATAACCCTAGAACTAGCTTAATTAGAACCCAAATTGTGGTCTACAAATACTCACCTAGATACTTACCTGATTGGATGTTGGGACGGGACCTATGTTTACTTACCTGTACTTACCTGGAACTGATGGAGAACGGACATCGTTGACCCAAAAATTGACTGGGTGGGTGACTAACTCAATTCGAGTAGTCTTTATATTAAGCTCCGGGTGGCAGCACGTAAGACCCTCGTGGAAGCTCTAGATTGTGGGTGGGAGTGTTGGTGATTGTGCGTACTTTGGATGTGAAAGGGGTCAGGGGGTACATAGTTGGGACAAAAGCCAATTTGGCACAGTTACTTGCAGAACCAAATTATTTGAGCTAAATCGTCCTGGGCATGACGTTAAACTGCAACCAGGGGGGAGGCCAAGAAGGCCAGATGGGGTCCAATAGCCTGATGAAGGACCATTTACTCCGAAACGTCGCGACGGGCCCCATCTTTGAAAAGCGCTCAAGAGGGAGGTTATTATATATGATACAAAGGCGAACTCAACTGATATACATTTGCACTGGCACTCATACACGAAGCTCATTTATGCTCGTTTAAAGCCAATTACTGATGCTAATTAAGCACAATGCAAATGATTGTATATATATTAAAATGCTCAAAGGGACGAAAGCAATAAGAAGCTAATTTAAGCTAACAAAAAGAAGCTAATTTAAGCAACAGCAAAGGCAAATTAAGAAAACACCATTGGATTGTTTATTTTGAGCCCAATTTTCGGGGGGGAGTGTTGAAGGTGCTTGGTGAACTCTGAGGGATGGACCAAGGAGTCGATGTGGCAGGCCCGTGCATCTCCCCACCGTACACTGTGCGGTGGGAATCCTGTTTTTCACCCTAACCAGCCAGTGCCGTCCTTCGTCTTCCCGTCTCTTGGGGGGAACCTCGTTACCTCAACCCAGGTCAGATGCCTTGTCCTTGTCTTGTACTAACCTTAACCTCATTGGATGTGTGTGCGGTAACCCTAACCCTAACCCTAACCCCAACCCTAACCCTAGCCCTAACCCCAACCCTAACCCTTGGATGTGGTATGTCTGAACCCTATTGTGTGGACTGTACATAACCCTAGAACTAGCTTAATTAGAACCCAAATTGTGGTCTACAAATACTCACCTAGATACTTACCTGATTGGATGTTGGGACGGGACCTATGTTTACTTACCTGTACTTACCTGGAACTGATGGAGAACGGACATCGTTGACCCAAAAATTGACTGGGTGGGTGACTAACTCAATTCGAGTAGTCTTTATATTAAGCTCCGGGTGGCAGCACGTAAGACCCTCGTGGAAGCTCTAGATTGTGGGTGGGAGTGTTGGTGATTGTGCGTACTTTGGATGTGAAAGGGGTCAGGGGGTACATAGTTGGGACAAAAGCCAATTTGGCACAGTTACTTGCAGAACCAAATTATTTGAGCTAAATCGTCCTGGGCATGACGTTAAACTGCAACCAGGGGGGAGGCCAAGAAGGCCAGATGGGGTCCAATAGCCTGATGAAGGACCATTTACTCCGAAACGTCGCGACGGGCCCCATCTTTGAAAAGCGCTCAAGAGGGAGGTTATTATATATGATACAAAGGCGAACTCAACTGATATACATTTGCACTGGCACTCATACACGAAGCTCATTTATGCTCGTTTAAAGCCAATTACTGATGCTAATTAAGCACAATGCAAATGATTGTATATATATTAAAATGCTCAAAGGGACGAAAGCAATAAGAAGCTAATTTAAGCTAACAAAAAGAAGCTAATTTAAGCAACAGCAAAGGCAAATTAAGAAAACACCATTGGATTGTTTATTTTGAGCCCAATTTTCGGGGGGGAGTGTTGAAGGTGCTTGGTGAACTCTGAGGGATGGACCAAGGAGTCGATGTGGCAGGCCCGTGCATCTCCCCACCGTACACTGTGCGGTGGGAATCCTGTTTTTCACCCTAACCAGCCAGTGCCGTCCTTCGTCTTCCCGTCTCTTGGGGGGAACCTCGTTACCTCAACCCAGGTCAGATGCCTTGTCCTTGTCTTGTACTAACCTTAACCTCATTGGATGTGTGTGCGGTAACCCTAACCCTAACCCTAACCCCAACCCTAACCCTAGCCCTAACCCCAACCCTAACCCTTGGATGTGGTATGTCTGAACCCTATTGTGTGGACTGTACATAACCCTAGAACTAGCTTAATTAGAACCCAAATTGTGGTCTACAAATACTCACCTAGATACTTACCTGATTGGATGTTGGGACGGGACCTATGTTTACTTACCTGTACTTACCTGGAACTGATGGAGAACGGACATCGTTGACCCAAAAATTGACTGGGTGGGTGACTAACTCAATTCGAGTAGTCTTTATATTAAGCTCCGGGTGGCAGCACGTAAGACCCTCGTGGAAGCTCTAGATTGTGGGTGGGAGTGTTGGTGATTGTGCGTACTTTGGATGTGAAAGGGGTCAGGGGGTACATAGTTGGGACAAAAGCCAATTTGGCACAGTTACTTGCAGAACCAAATTATTTGAGCTAAATCGTCCTGGGCATGACGTTAAACTGCAACCAGGGGGGAGGCCAAGAAGGCCAGATGGGGTCCAATAGCCTGATGAAGGACCATTTACTCCGAAACGTCGCGACGGGCCCCATCTTTGAAAAGCGCTCAAGAGGGAGGTTATTATATATGATACAAAGGCGAACTCAACTGATATACATTTGCACTGGCACTCATACACGAAGCTCATTTATGCTCGTTTAAAGCCAATTACTGATGCTAATTAAGCACAATGCAAATGATTGTATATATATTAAAATGCTCAAAGGGACGAAAGCAATAAGAAGCTAATTTAAGCTAACAAAAAGAAGCTAATTTAAGCAACAGCAAAGGCAAATTAAGAAAACACCATTGGATTGTTTATTTTGAGCCCAATTTTCGGGGGGGAGTGTTGAAGGTGCTTGGTGAACTCTGAGGGATGGACCAAGGAGTCGATGTGGCAGGCCCGTGCATCTCCCCACCGTACACTGTGCGGTGGGAATCCTGTTTTTCACCCTAACCAGCCAGTGCCGTCCTTCGTCTTCCCGTCTCTTGGGGGGAACCTCGTTACCTCAACCCAGGTCAGATGCCTTGTCCTTGTCTTGTACTAACCTTAACCTCATTGGATGTGTGTGCGGTAACCCTAACCCTAACCCTAACCCCAACCCTAACCCTAGCCCTAACCCCAACCCTAACCCTTGGATGTGGTATGTCTGAACCCTATTGTGTGGACTGTACATAACCCTAGAACTAGCTTAATTAGAACCCAAATTGTGGTCTACAAATACTCACCTAGATACTTACCTGATTGGATGTTGGGACGGGACCTATGTTTACTTACCTGTACTTACCTGGAACTGATGGAGAACGGACATCGTTGACCCAAAAATTGACTGGGTGGGTGACTAACTCAATTCGAGTAGTCTTTATATTAAGCTCCGGGTGGCAGCACGTAAGACCCTCGTGGAAGCTCTAGATTGTGGGTGGGAGTGTTGGTGATTGTGCGTACTTTGGATGTGAAAGGGGTCAGGGGGTACATAGTTGGGACAAAAGCCAATTTGGCACAGTTACTTGCAGAACCAAATTATTTGAGCTAAATCGTCCTGGGCATGACGTTAAACTGCAACCAGGGGGGAGGCCAAGAAGGCCAGATGGGGTCCAATAGCCTGATGAAGGACCATTTACTCCGAAACGTCGCGACGGGCCCCATCTTTGAAAAGCGCTCAAGAGGGAGGTTATTATATATGATACAAAGGCGAACTCAACTGATATACATTTGCACTGGCACTCATACACGAAGCTCATTTATGCTCGTTTAAAGCCAATTACTGATGCTAATTAAGCACAATGCAAATGATTGTATATATATTAAAATGCTCAAAGGGACGAAAGCAATAAGAAGCTAATTTAAGCTAACAAAAAGAAGCTAATTTAAGCAACAGCAAAGGCAAATTAAGAAAACACCATTGGATTGTTTATTTTGAGCCCAATTTTCGGGGGGGAGTGTTGAAGGTGCTTGGTGAACTCTGAGGGATGGACCAAGGAGTCGATGTGGCAGGCCCGTGCATCTCCCCACCGTACACTGTGCGGTGGGAATCCTGTTTTTCACCCTAACCAGCCAGTGCCGTCCTTCGTCTTCCCGTCTCTTGGGGGGAACCTCGTTACCTCAACCCAGGTCAGATGCCTTGTCCTTGTCTTGTACTAACCTTAACCTCATTGGATGTGTGTGCGGTAACCCTAACCCTAACCCTAACCCCAACCCTAACCCTAGCCCTAACCCCAACCCTAACCCTTGGATGTGGTATGTCTGAACCCTATTGTGTGGACTGTACATAACCCTAGAACTAGCTTAATTAGAACCCAAATTGTGGTCTACAAATACTCACCTAGATACTTACCTGATTGGATGTTGGGACGGGACCTATGTTTACTTACCTGTACTTACCTGGAACTGATGGAGAACGGACATCGTTGACCCAAAAATTGACTGGGTGGGTGACTAACTCAATTCGAGTAGTCTTTATATTAAGCTCCGGGTGGCAGCACGTAAGACCCTCGTGGAAGCTCTAGATTGTGGGTGGGAGTGTTGGTGATTGTGCGTACTTTGGATGTGAAAGGGGTCAGGGGGTACATAGTTGGGACAAAAGCCAATTTGGCACAGTTACTTGCAGAACCAAATTATTTGAGCTAAATCGTCCTGGGCATGACGTTAAACTGCAACCAGGGGGGAGGCCAAGAAGGCCAGATGGGGTCCAATAGCCTGATGAAGGACCATTTACTCCGAAACGTCGCGACGGGCCCCATCTTTGAAAAGCGCTCAAGAGGGAGGTTATTATATATGATACAAAGGCGAACTCAACTGATATACATTTGCACTGGCACTCATACACGAAGCTCATTTATGCTCGTTTAAAGCCAATTACTGATGCTAATTAAGCACAATGCAAATGATTGTATATATATTAAAATGCTCAAAGGGACGAAAGCAATAAGAAGCTAATTTAAGCTAACAAAAAGAAGCTAATTTAAGCAACAGCAAAGGCAAATTAAGAAAACACCATTGGATTGTTTATTTTGAGCCCAATTTTCGGGGGGGAGTGTTGAAGGTGCTTGGTGAACTCTGAGGGATGGACCAAGGAGTCGATGTGGCAGGCCCGTGCATCTCCCCACCGTACACTGTGCGGTGGGAATCCTGTTTTTCACCCTAACCAGCCAGTGCCGTCCTTCGTCTTCCCGTCTCTTGGGGGGAACCTCGTTACCTCAACCCAGGTCAGATGCCTTGTCCTTGTCTTGTACTAACCTTAACCTCATTGGATGTGTGTGCGGTAACCCTAACCCTAACCCTAACCCCAACCCTAACCCTAGCCCTAACCCCAACCCTAACCCTTGGATGTGGTATGTCTGAACCCTATTGTGTGGACTGTACATAACCCTAGAACTAGCTTAATTAGAACCCAAATTGTGGTCTACAAATACTCACCTAGATACTTACCTGATTGGATGTTGGGACGGGACCTATGTTTACTTACCTGTACTTACCTGGAACTGATGGAGAACGGACATCGTTGACCCAAAAATTGACTGGGTGGGTGACTAACTCAATTCGAGTAGTCTTTATATTAAGCTCCGGGTGGCAGCACGTAAGACCCTCGTGGAAGCTCTAGATTGTGGGTGGGAGTGTTGGTGATTGTGCGTACTTTGGATGTGAAAGGGGTCAGGGGGTACATAGTTGGGACAAAAGCCAATTTGGCACAGTTACTTGCAGAACCAAATTATTTGAGCTAAATCGTCCTGGGCATGACGTTAAACTGCAACCAGGGGGGAGGCCAAGAAGGCCAGATGGGGTCCAATAGCCTGATGAAGGACCATTTACTCCGAAACGTCGCGACGGGCCCCATCTTTGAAAAGCGCTCAAGAGGGAGGTTATTATATATGATACAAAGGCGAACTCAACTGATATACATTTGCACTGGCACTCATACACGAAGCTCATTTATGCTCGTTTAAAGCCAATTACTGATGCTAATTAAGCACAATGCAAATGATTGTATATATATTAAAATGCTCAAAGGGACGAAAGCAATAAGAAGCTAATTTAAGCTAACAAAAAGAAGCTAATTTAAGCAACAGCAAAGGCAAATTAAGAAAACACCATTGGATTGTTTATTTTGAGCCCAATTTTCGGGGGGGAGTGTTGAAGGTGCTTGGTGAACTCTGAGGGATGGACCAAGGAGTCGATGTGGCAGGCCCGTGCATCTCCCCACCGTACACTGTGCGGTGGGAATCCTGTTTTTCACCCTAACCCTAACCCTAACCTAACCCTAACCCTAACCCTAACCCTAACCCTAACCCTAACCCTAACCCTAACCCTAACCCTAACCCTAACCCTAACCCTAACCCTAACCCTAACCCTAACCCTAACCCTAACCCCTAACCCTAACCCTAACCCTAACCCTAACCCTAACCCTAACCCTAACCCTAACCCTAACCCTAACCCTAACCCTAACCCTAACCCTAACCCTAACCCTAACCCTAACCCTAACCCTAACCCTAACCCTAACCCTAACCCCTAACCCTAACCCTAACCCTAACCCTAACCCTAACCCTAACCCTAACCCTAACCCTAACCCTAACCCTAACCCTAACCCTAACCCTAACCCTAACCCTAACCCTAACCCTAACCCTAACCCTAACCCTAACCCTAACCCCTAACCCTAACCCTAACCCTAACCCTAACCCTAACCCTAACCCTAACCCCAACCCCTAACCCCCAACCCTAACCCCAACCCTAACCTTAACCCCTAACCCCAACCCTAACCCCTAACCCCAACCCTAAAACCCTAACCCCCAACCCTAACCCCTAACCCCAACCCCTAACCCCTAACCCTAACCCCAACCCTAACCCCAACCCCTAACCCCAACCCCTAACCCCCAACCCTAACCCCAACCCTAACCTTAACCCCTAACCCCAACCCTAACCCCTAACCCCAACCCTAACCCCCAACCCTAACCCCTAACCCCAACCCCTAACCCCAACCCTAATCCCAACCCTAACCCCAACCCCTAACCCCAACCCTAACCCCAACCCCTAACCCCAACCCCTAACCCTAACCCCAACCCCAACCCCAACCCCTAACCCCTAACCCTAACTCATACGGCAACCCTATAATTGTACATAACCCTAATTTCATGGTGTTTATAAAAAAAAGATAAAAATATCATAGGTGCATAATTAGTGGGATGTTAAAATGTATAGTAATTTTATGATGTTAAGAAAGATACAAAAGATAAATAGATCACTAATGCATAATAAATGAGTAGTCGATATGTACAGCAAATTCAGGATGTTAAAAAAGGTAAATACGATTAAAATGCATAAATAATGACATGTAAATATGTACAGTACATTTGTGTATATATATATATATAAATATATACACTTTAAAGTTAAATTAGGATACAAAGTATAGGTTTGCTTTTTCATTGTACAGGGAGTGGGCGTGTTCAATTTGAGTTGGGGCGGGCTGGTTTCGCAATTAGAGTTGCTCGCAGACTCACAGCTGCTCAGTTGGAGTTTAGTCGTCGCAGAGGCAACATCTCTCGCTTAAGAGCTTAATTGCGTGTGGTTGTTTTTCAGTGTGCCAGATACCTGAAGAAGGCTCTGAAAGAGCCGAAACGTCGTTTTGGCACACTACTATTGATTTTTTGATTACTAATTGATATTTTTGTTTATATTTTCAAATTTTTCCAATTTTTTACTTTTTTTCTCTTTTCTTAGGATTTTGGGTTTTATGTTTTTGGGGGGGCTTATTACTTAAATAACAAAGGCGACTCCTATTATAGTAAATAAGTTTTATTAGTGATTTATTATACATAGTAAACCCTAGACACATAACATACATTCACGAACAACACATACACAAATACAAACAATGGACGGTGGGTGGACAGTAGTCCGTTATGGACGCCGTCGACCTGGACCACATGATAGGGACTATGGCCCTGAGAGAGGCCGTGGATGGAAGGACAGAGCACCTTCCTTCCGCTCCAGGAGGGGGGGATATTCCCCCTATCCTGCGAGGGGAAGGGTTCAGTCCCTTTTTCCTAACCGGCCAGTGCCTCCTTCGCGGTCCTCTCAGTGTGCCGGTCCCAGGAACCGCTCGTATGCAGCGGCAGTTCTCCAAAACTGGAGACCCGCTCAACGCAGACCCTCTCCACGGGCTGCTGGGTCAGAGGTCCGGCGACAAGCAGCAGACCCCCAGCTTGGGAGACTGGTGCGGAAGTTACATGCGGTTGTCAAGACAGTACATCATCTACGCAATGTAGATCCGAAAAATGACAACCCACAGCCACGCATGATTGCGAGAATGGCTGAAACTTTGACATCAATGATCAAGCCGGCATTCCCCAAACGGCAGACAATGGAACTGGTAGAGGGGAATGCGAAAAATTGGGCTTACACCACCTGTTTAATTTTGTGGGACCACTATCAGGGGTGTCTGGAGGAACAGCTGGGGGAGTTGTCGGAGATACTTACCCCAGATTGGAAAACGGCTTTGGAAGTGGCCGTCCGTTGGGCCAAGTGGAAGCTACCCCATGTCACACAGGAGGTGATTGACCATGTGGAGGCATTGATCATTGCCATGTTGGACAAGAACGGTCCGGAGGTCGCTCAGGCTCCGCCGCCCTCAAGACTTGAGCCCGAGGCTCCATTGCACTCTACACCAAGGCCAGTGGCTCGACTAGTGACCCAGCAACGGGCTCCTGCCCAAGAAAATATGGGGCAGGGCCAATTAGAGTTAAACAAGGAGCCTCCAAAGGAGCAAAGGGAACACCGGACAGTCAGGTTTCCAGCCGCCTTGAGGCAGCCCCTCGAATCAGAGAGGGAGAATGTGCAGACCCTTGAATTAGAAGGGGAGAAGGTGGACGCGCCACAAATAGAGAATTATGAGGAGGCCCTGGAGGCAACTGTGAGGAGAATGAGAAAGGAGTGGACAACTGAGAAAGTAACGGAGTTACTGCTGAGACCCCAACTGGAGGAACCCGAGGAATTGTTGTCGCTGGGAACTCCGCCACTGGCTCCGACAGCCGTGAGCTTGCAAAGCCTTCTGGATGAACCCGAGGGATTGTTGTCGCTGGGAACTCCGCCACTGACCCCGACAGCCGTGAGCTTGCAAAGCCTTCTGGAAACTTCCGAAGCAGACGAAGCTGTGGGGGAACTAATTTCCCTGGATCCTGAACCGGTCCAGGTTGAGGCCCAGAAGCCACATAATAGGGTGGAGGAAATGTCCTTGGGGTCTCAGAACAGTTGGTGGGACATGGAGGAACCCCAGCCGAGTAGAGTGTCACGTCATCAGAACACACAAAGAAAGATGACAGACTGGAATCTGAAAGTTAGGAGGAAGTGCCTAATAATTGGGGATTCCAATTTGGCCAAGATTCCACCATACTATAATGATGACGTGCAAGTGGAGTGTTACCCGGGTGGCCATTTCAGACATGGTCAGGGCCTGATGGAAAGAACAGTAGCACCTGAGGATGTGGTGGTCGAAAAAATTGTTTTGGCTTTTGGCATCAACAGCAGGGCCAACAAATGTAAGGAGACCACAGTTAAGAATCTGCAGGGAGCCATAAGAGCCTCAAAGCGAAAGTTCCCTTATGCAGAGGTCTGGATTCCTCTGATTAATTTTTCGGAGGAGCTTCCAGCGGAGGAGAAAGAGAATCTGCAGGACTTGAATTGCCACATTGAAAGAAATATGGGCTACATTCCTCTCTTGCCTGCTTCCAAATTTCAGGTGGGGGGTGATGATGTTCATTGGACGGAGGAGACGGCAGCAGCCATGTTCACCCATTGGTTGGAAGTTTTAAACTCGCCTGCCCATTGAGTCTCTATGTAGAAGGGGCAATGGAGGAACGGTCCTTGGTGGCGCAGGATGTGGTGGTTCTGGCGAAGAATTTTTCTTTATCCAGGCCACAGCTGAGTGTACTGCAGAAGGGCTTGTCTTTCATTCCTTCCCTGGATATTGGAAAAAACCAAAAAGCACAGTTTGAATTAGATTTACAAAATTATCATAGGAAATTAAAATTAATTACCTATTTCAAGGACTCAGGCAGACAGGACCCACTCCCATGGATGGGCCCTTCTACCTGGACGCCTCCGGTACGGGACTTACCTGTGGAAATCCAAGAATTGATCGATTTGGACCGTGAAACATTTGACAAATATTGGATACCTGTCCTGGAGAAACGCAATTTGACGGTAGAGGAGGTAAAAGCTTTACGGGAGTTGACACATATGAAACATGTGGTGATAAAGCCAGCCGACAAGGGTTCAGCGGTGGTCGTCTTGGGCCGGGAACAATACGTCATGGAAGCGGAGAGACAATTAAATGATCCGATATATTACAAAAAATTGGAGAAACCCATTTATTGGGAAACCTTGCCAAAAGTGGCAGAAATTGTAAAACGGTTGAAAAATAAAACATTTATTAATGCGAAGCAGCAAAAATATTTGATGGGGCAGGTGGAACCGAGGGAACGGCGGTTTTACATCCTCCCCAAAATCCATAAAAGTCCCAAAAAGTGGACGGTTCCATTCCAGGTTCCCCCGGGGAGACCGATAGTGTCAGATTGTGGGAGCGACACATACGCCACAGCAGAGTATCTAGACTACTATCTTAATCCGCTCTCAGTGAAACACCCGGCATATGTGAGGGACACATACCATTTTATTGAGATGGTGAAAGCTCTGGAGATTCACTCGGATTTCTTGTTCTTTTCAATGGATGTGGACAATTTATACACCAACATTCCAATACCAACGGGGATGGAATGCGTGCGCAAGATTTTTCAAAAATATCCCGACCCAAAACGCCCTGATGCTGAATTGCTCGAATTGTTAGACATCAATCTGACAAGGAACGATTTCATATTTAACAACAGACATTATTTACAAGTAAAAGGCACAGCTATGGGAAAGAAATTTGCCCCAGCCTACGCCAACATATTCATGGCAAATTGGGAGGAGGAAGTTCTTGCAAAATGCAAACAAAAACCATCTTGTTACCTGAGATATTTGGATGATATATGGGGAATTTGGACCGGGACAGAACAAGAATTTTGGAAATTTGTGGCTATTCTAAATTCTCATGATCCGTCAATTCAACTAAAAACAGAAATTCACCGGCAATCAATTGATTTTTTGGACACCACTATTTACAAGGGACAAAATTTTACTCATGATTCCAAATTAGATATAAAAGTACATTTCAAAATTACAGACACACATGCTTTGGTACATAAATCAAGCTTCCACCCAGCCCACACATTCAGGGGGATTGTGAAATCGCAACTCCTACGATTTCATAGAATATGTACAAGACAAGATGATTTCCTGACGGCGGTCAAAACCCTATTCAAGGCCTTGAAGAACCGTGGCTATGGGAAGTCGTTCTTACGGAACTGCCTAAAGACCTTCCGAGAAAGACGACAAAGGGAACGTCCCAATCTCATTCCAATGATTGTGACTTATTCAACTATGTGCAACAGTCTCCAGAGGAGACTAAAACACAATTTTCACCGAATTTTGTCCCCGACGGCATGGATGCCGCAATCGACAGTGATAGCGGCCTTTAGAAGAAATAAGAATTTGCAAGACTTATTGGTCTGAGCCAGCTTGCCGCAATTAGAGAAACGAAAATCTCAGCCATTGAGCAGACACTTCACGGGCCTTAAATTCGTCCGAAATGCCCGTGAGAAGACGGTCTTCAAAATAGAACAGGTCTTTAGCCCATGTTCAACAAATTGTGTTTATTTGATATATTGTGAGAAGTGTGGTGTTAAATACGTTGGAGAAACCAAAAACTCTTTAATAATGCGCTTGACACAACACACATACAACATACGTAACAAAAAAGAAATGGACAGACCATTGGTACTCCATTTTGTAGGCCATGGTCTTGAATCTTTGAGGATTTCGGGGTTGCAGCGATGTACAGAGTGGTCGGATAGCAAGAGGAAGGCTGTAGAGAGGCATTGGATATGGTTGTTGGGAACGCGGGGTCCTTATGGTTTGAACACCAACCCTAACCCTAACCCCTACCCCAACTCTAACCCTAACCCCAACCCTAACCCCAACCCATAACCCTAACCTCCAACCCTAACCCTAACCTTAACCCCAACCCTAACCCAAACCCCAACCCTAACCCCTAACCCCAACGCCTAACCCCAACCCTAACCCCCAACCCTAACCCCCAACCCTAACCCCTAACCCCAACCCCTAACCCCTAACCCTAACCCCAACCCTAACCCCAACCCCTAACCCCAACCCCTAACCCCCAACCCTAACCCCAACCCTAACCTTAACCCCTAACCCCAACCCTAACCCCTAACCCCAACCCTAAAACCCTAACCCCCAACCCTAACCCCTAACCCCAACCCCTAACCCCTAACCCTAACCCCAACCCTAACCCCAACCCCTAACCCCAACCCCTAACCCCCAACCCTAACCCCAACCCTAACCTTAACCCCTAACCCCAACCCTAACCCCTAACCCCAACCCTAACCCCCAACCCTAACCCCTAACCCCAACCCCTAACCCCAACCCTAATCCCAACCCTAACCCCAACCCCTAACCCCAACCCTAACCCCAACCCCTAACCCCAACCCCTAACCCTAACCCCAACCCCAACCCCAACCCCTAACCCCTAACCCTAACTCATACGGCAACCCTATAATTGTACATAACCCTAATTTCATGGTGTTTATAAAAAAAAGATAAAAATATCATAGGTGCATAATTAGTGGGATGTTAAAATGTATAGTAATTTTATGATGTTAAGAAAGATACAAAAGATAAATAGATCACTAATGCATAATAAATGAGTAGTCGATATGTACAGCAAATTCAGGATGTTAAAAAAGGTAAATACGATTAAAATGCATAAATAATGACATGTAAATATGTACAGTACATTTGTGTATATATATATATATAAATATATACACTTTAAAGTTAAATTAGGATACAAAGTATAGGTTTGCTTTTTCATTGTACAGGGAGTGGGCGTGTTCAATTTGAGTTGGGGCGGGCTGGTTTCGCAATTAGAGTTGCTCGCAGACTCACAGCTGCTCAGTTGGAGTTTAGTCGTCGCAGAGGCAACATCTCTCGCTTAAGAGCTTAATTGCGTGTGGTTGTTTTTCAGTGTGCCAGATACCTGAAGAAGGCTCTGAAAGAGCCGAAACGTCGTTTTGGCACACTACTATTGATTTTTTGATTACTAATTGATATTTTTGTTTATATTTTCAAATTTTTCCAATTTTTTACTTTTTTTCTCTTTTCTTAGGATTTTGGGTTTTATGTTTTTGGGGGGGCTTATTACTTAAATAACAAAGGCGACTCCTATTATAGTAAATAAGTTTTATTAGTGATTTATTATACATAGTAAACCCTAGACACATAACATACATTCACGAACAACACATACACAAATACAAACAATGGACGGTGGGTGGACAGTAGTCCGTTATGGACGCCGTCGACCTGGACCACATGATAGGGACTATGGCCCTGAGAGAGGCCGTGGATGGAAGGACAGAGCACCTTCCTTCCGCTCCAGGAGGGGGGGATATTCCCCCTATCCTGCGAGGGGAAGGGTTCAGTCCCTTTTTCCTAACCGGCCAGTGCCTCCTTCGCGGTCCTCT
The DNA here is from genome assembly GCF_051991255.1 of Vanacampus margaritifer. Classification (NCBI taxonomy): domain Eukaryota; kingdom Metazoa; phylum Chordata; class Actinopteri; order Syngnathiformes; family Syngnathidae; genus Vanacampus; species Vanacampus margaritifer. The sequence goes on along the minus strand of NW_027520741.1, from coordinate 878,330 downwards.
CAGTGTGCCGGTCCCAGGAACCGCTCGTATGCAGCGGCAGTTCTCCAAAACTGGAGACCCGCTCAACGCAGACCCTCTCCACGGGCTGCTGGGTCAGAGGTCCGGCGACAAGCAGCAGACCCCCAGCTTGGGAGACTGGTGCGGAAGTTACATGCGGTTGTCAAGACAGTACATCATCTACGCAATGTAGATCCGAAAAATGACAACCCACAGCCACGCATGATTGCGAGAATGGCTGAAACTTTGACATCAATGATCAAGCCGGCATTCCCCAAACGGCAGACAATGGAACTGGTAGAGGGGAATGCGAAAAATTGGGCTTACACCACCTGTTTAATTTTGTGGGACCACTATCAGGGGTGTCTGGAGGAACAGCTGGGGGAGTTGTCGGAGATACTTACCCCAGATTGGAAAACGGCTTTGGAAGTGGCCGTCCGTTGGGCCAAGTGGAAGCTACCCCATGTCACACAGGAGGTGATTGACCATGTGGAGGCATTGATCATTGCCATGTTGGACAAGAACGGTCCGGAGGTCGCTCAGGCTCCGCCGCCCTCAAGACTTGAGCCCGAGGCTCCATTGCACTCTACACCAAGGCCAGTGGCTCGACTAGTGACCCAGCAACGGGCTCCTGCCCAAGAAAATATGGGGCAGGGCCAATTAGAGTTAAACAAGGAGCCTCCAAAGGAGCAAAGGGAACACCGGACAGTCAGGTTTCCAGCCGCCTTGAGGCAGCCCCTCGAATCAGAGAGGGAGAATGTGCAGACCCTTGAATTAGAAGGGGAGAAGGTGGACGCGCCACAAATAGAGAATTATGAGGAGGCCCTGGAGGCAACTGTGAGGAGAATGAGAAAGGAGTGGACAACTGAGAAAGTAACGGAGTTACTGCTGAGACCCCAACTGGAGGAACCCGAGGAATTGTTGTCGCTGGGAACTCCGCCACTGGCTCCGACAGCCGTGAGCTTGCAAAGCCTTCTGGATGAACCCGAGGGATTGTTGTCGCTGGGAACTCCGCCACTGACCCCGACAGCCGTGAGCTTGCAAAGCCTTCTGGAAACTTCCGAAGCAGACGAAGCTGTGGGGGAACTAATTTCCCTGGATCCTGAACCGGTCCAGGTTGAGGCCCAGAAGCCACATAATAGGGTGGAGGAAATGTCCTTGGGGTCTCAGAACAGTTGGTGGGACATGGAGGAACCCCAGCCGAGTAGAGTGTCACGTCATCAGAACACACAAAGAAAGATGACAGACTGGAATCTGAAAGTTAGGAGGAAGTGCCTAATAATTGGGGATTCCAATTTGGCCAAGATTCCACCATACTATAATGATGACGTGCAAGTGGAGTGTTACCCGGGTGGCCATTTCAGACATGGTCAGGGCCTGATGGAAAGAACAGTAGCACCTGAGGATGTGGTGGTCGAAAAAATTGTTTTGGCTTTTGGCATCAACAGCAGGGCCAACAAATGTAAGGAGACCACAGTTAAGAATCTGCAGGGAGCCATAAGAGCCTCAAAGCGAAAGTTCCCTTATGCAGAGGTCTGGATTCCTCTGATTAATTTTTCGGAGGAGCTTCCAGCGGAGGAGAAAGAGAATCTGCAGGACTTGAATTGCCACATTGAAAGAAATATGGGCTACATTCCTCTCTTGCCTGCTTCCAAATTTCAGGTGGGGGGTGATGATGTTCATTGGACGGAGGAGACGGCAGCAGCCATGTTCACCCATTGGTTGGAAGTTTTAAACTCGCCTGCCCATTGAGTCTCTATGTAGAAGGGGCAATGGAGGAACGGTCCTTGGTGGCGCAGGATGTGGTGGTTCTGGCGAAGAATTTTTCTTTATCCAGGCCACAGCTGAGTGTACTGCAGAAGGGCTTGTCTTTCATTCCTTCCCTGGATATTGGAAAAAACCAAAAAGCACAGTTTGAATTAGATTTACAAAATTATCATAGGAAATTAAAATTAATTACCTATTTCAAGGACTCAGGCAGACAGGACCCACTCCCATGGATGGGCCCTTCTACCTGGACGCCTCCGGTACGGGACTTACCTGTGGAAATCCAAGAATTGATCGATTTGGACCGTGAAACATTTGACAAATATTGGATACCTGTCCTGGAGAAACGCAATTTGACGGTAGAGGAGGTAAAAGCTTTACGGGAGTTGACACATATGAAACATGTGGTGATAAAGCCAGCCGACAAGGGTTCAGCGGTGGTCGTCTTGGGCCGGGAACAATACGTCATGGAAGCGGAGAGACAATTAAATGATCCGATATATTACAAAAAATTGGAGAAACCCATTTATTGGGAAACCTTGCCAAAAGTGGCAGAAATTGTAAAACGGTTGAAAAATAAAACATTTATTAATGCGAAGCAGCAAAAATATTTGATGGGGCAGGTGGAACCGAGGGAACGGCGGTTTTACATCCTCCCCAAAATCCATAAAAGTCCCAAAAAGTGGACGGTTCCATTCCAGGTTCCCCCGGGGAGACCGATAGTGTCAGATTGTGGGAGCGACACATACGCCACAGCAGAGTATCTAGACTACTATCTTAATCCGCTCTCAGTGAAACACCCGGCATATGTGAGGGACACATACCATTTTATTGAGATGGTGAAAGCTCTGGAGATTCACTCGGATTTCTTGTTCTTTTCAATGGATGTGGACAATTTATACACCAACATTCCAATACCAACGGGGATGGAATGCGTGCGCAAGATTTTTCAAAAATATCCCGACCCAAAACGCCCTGATGCTGAATTGCTCGAATTGTTAGACATCAATCTGACAAGGAACGATTTCATATTTAACAACAGACATTATTTACAAGTAAAAGGCACAGCTATGGGAAAGAAATTTGCCCCAGCCTACGCCAACATATTCATGGCAAATTGGGAGGAGGAAGTTCTTGCAAAATGCAAACAAAAACCATCTTGTTACCTGAGATATTTGGATGATATATGGGGAATTTGGACCGGGACAGAACAAGAATTTTGGAAATTTGTGGCTATTCTAAATTCTCATGATCCGTCAATTCAACTAAAAACAGAAATTCACCGGCAATCAATTGATTTTTTGGACACCACTATTTACAAGGGACAAAATTTTACTCATGATTCCAAATTAGATATAAAAGTACATTTCAAAATTACAGACACACATGCTTTGGTACATAAATCAAGCTTCCACCCAGCCCACACATTCAGGGGGATTGTGAAATCGCAACTCCTACGATTTCATAGAATATGTACAAGACAAGATGATTTCCTGACGGCGGTCAAAACCCTATTCAAGGCCTTGAAGAACCGTGGCTATGGGAAGTCGTTCTTACGGAACTGCCTAAAGACCTTCCGAGAAAGACGACAAAGGGAACGTCCCAATCTCATTCCAATGATTGTGACTTATTCAACTATGTGCAACAGTCTCCAGAGGAGACTAAAACACAATTTTCACCGAATTTTGTCCCCGACGGCATGGATGCCGCAATCGACAGTGATAGCGGCCTTTAGAAGAAATAAGAATTTGCAAGACTTATTGGTCTGAGCCAGCTTGCCGCAATTAGAGAAACGAAAATCTCAGCCATTGAGCAGACACTTCACGGGCCTTAAATTCGTCCGAAATGCCCGTGAGAAGACGGTCTTCAAAATAGAACAGGTCTTTAGCCCATGTTCAACAAATTGTGTTTATTTGATATATTGTGAGAAGTGTGGTGTTAAATACGTTGGAGAAACCAAAAACTCTTTAATAATGCGCTTGACACAACACACATACAACATACGTAACAAAAAAGAAATGGACAGACCATTGGTACTCCATTTTGTAGGCCATGGTCTTGAATCTTTGAGGATTTCGGGGTTGCAGCGATGTACAGAGTGGTCGGATAGCAAGAGGAAGGCTGTAGAGAGGCATTGGATATGGTTGTTGGGAACGCGGGGTCCTTATGGTTTGAACACCAACCCTAACCCTAACCCCTACCCCAACTCTAACCCTAACCCCAACCCTAACCCCAACCCATAACCCTAACCTCCAACCCTAACCCTAACCTTAACCCCAACCCTAACCCAAACCCCAACCCTAACCCCTAACCCCAACGCCTAACCCCAACCCTAACCCCCAACCCTAACCCCCAACCCTAACCCCTAACCCCAACCCCTAACCCCTAACCCTAACCCCAACCCTAACCCCAACCCCTAACCCCAACCCCTAACCCCCAACCCTAACCCCAACCCTAACCTTAACCCCTAACCCCAACCCTAACCCCTAACCCCAACCCTAAAACCCTAACCCCCAACCCTAACCCCTAACCCCAACCCCTAACCCCTAACCCTAACCCCAACCCTAACCCCAACCCCTAACCCCAACCCCTAACCCCCAACCCTAACCCCAACCCTAACCTTAACCCCTAACCCCAACCCTAACCCCTAACCCCAACCCTAACCCCCAACCCTAACCCCTAACCCCAACCCCTAACCCCAACCCTAATCCCAACCCTAACCCCAACCCCTAACCCCAACCCTAACCCCAACCCCTAACCCCAACCCCTAACCCTAACCCCAACCCCAACCCCAACCCCTAACCCCTAACCCTAACTCATACGGCAACCCTATAATTGTACATAACCCTAATTTCATGGTGTTTATAAAAAAAAGATAAAAATATCATAGGTGCATAATTAGTGGGATGTTAAAATGTATAGTAATTTTATGATGTTAAGAAAGATACAAAAGATAAATAGATCACTAATGCATAATAAATGAGTAGTCGATATGTACAGCAAATTCAGGATGTTAAAAAAGGTAAATACGATTAAAATGCATAAATAATGACATGTAAATATGTACAGTACATTTGTGTATATATATATATATAAATATATACACTTTAAAGTTAAATTAGGATACAAAGTATAGGTTTGCTTTTTCATTGTACAGGGAGTGGGCGTGTTCAATTTGAGTTGGGGCGGGCTGGTTTCGCAATTAGAGTTGCTCGCAGACTCACAGCTGCTCAGTTGGAGTTTAGTCGTCGCAGAGGCAACATCTCTCGCTTAAGAGCTTAATTGCGTGTGGTTGTTTTTCAGTGTGCCAGATACCTGAAGAAGGCTCTGAAAGAGCCGAAACGTCGTTTTGGCACACTACTATTGATTTTTTGATTACTAATTGATATTTTTGTTTATATTTTCAAATTTTTCCAATTTTTTACTTTTTTTCTCTTTTCTTAGGATTTTGGGTTTTATGTTTTTGGGGGGGCTTATTACTTAAATAACAAAGGCGACTCCTATTATAGTAAATAAGTTTTATTAGTGATTTATTATACATAGTAAACCCTAGACACATAACATACATTCACGAACAACACATACACAAATACAAACAATGGACGGTGGGTGGACAGTAGTCCGTTATGGACGCCGTCGACCTGGACCACATGATAGGGACTATGGCCCTGAGAGAGGCCGTGGATGGAAGGACAGAGCACCTTCCTTCCGCTCCAGGAGGGGGGGATATTCCCCCTATCCTGCGAGGGGAAGGGTTCAGTCCCTTTTTCCTAACCGGCCAGTGCCTCCTTCGCGGTCCTCTCAGTGTGCCGGTCCCAGGAACCGCTCGTATGCAGCGGCAGTTCTCCAAAACTGGAGACCCGCTCAACGCAGACCCTCTCCACGGGCTGCTGGGTCAGAGGTCCGGCGACAAGCAGCAGACCCCCAGCTTGGGAGACTGGTGCGGAAGTTACATGCGGTTGTCAAGACAGTACATCATCTACGCAATGTAGATCCGAAAAATGACAACCCACAGCCACGCATGATTGCGAGAATGGCTGAAACTTTGACATCAATGATCAAGCCGGCATTCCCCAAACGGCAGACAATGGAACTGGTAGAGGGGAATGCGAAAAATTGGGCTTACACCACCTGTTTAATTTTGTGGGACCACTATCAGGGGTGTCTGGAGGAACAGCTGGGGGAGTTGTCGGAGATACTTACCCCAGATTGGAAAACGGCTTTGGAAGTGGCCGTCCGTTGGGCCAAGTGGAAGCTACCCCATGTCACACAGGAGGTGATTGACCATGTGGAGGCATTGATCATTGCCATGTTGGACAAGAACGGTCCGGAGGTCGCTCAGGCTCCGCCGCCCTCAAGACTTGAGCCCGAGGCTCCATTGCACTCTACACCAAGGCCAGTGGCTCGACTAGTGACCCAGCAACGGGCTCCTGCCCAAGAAAATATGGGGCAGGGCCAATTAGAGTTAAACAAGGAGCCTCCAAAGGAGCAAAGGGAACACCGGACAGTCAGGTTTCCAGCCGCCTTGAGGCAGCCCCTCGAATCAGAGAGGGAGAATGTGCAGACCCTTGAATTAGAAGGGGAGAAGGTGGACGCGCCACAAATAGAGAATTATGAGGAGGCCCTGGAGGCAACTGTGAGGAGAATGAGAAAGGAGTGGACAACTGAGAAAGTAACGGAGTTACTGCTGAGACCCCAACTGGAGGAACCCGAGGAATTGTTGTCGCTGGGAACTCCGCCACTGGCTCCGACAGCCGTGAGCTTGCAAAGCCTTCTGGATGAACCCGAGGGATTGTTGTCGCTGGGAACTCCGCCACTGACCCCGACAGCCGTGAGCTTGCAAAGCCTTCTGGAAACTTCCGAAGCAGACGAAGCTGTGGGGGAACTAATTTCCCTGGATCCTGAACCGGTCCAGGTTGAGGCCCAGAAGCCACATAATAGGGTGGAGGAAATGTCCTTGGGGTCTCAGAACAGTTGGTGGGACATGGAGGAACCCCAGCCGAGTAGAGTGTCACGTCATCAGAACACACAAAGAAAGATGACAGACTGGAATCTGAAAGTTAGGAGGAAGTGCCTAATAATTGGGGATTCCAATTTGGCCAAGATTCCACCATACTATAATGATGACGTGCAAGTGGAGTGTTACCCGGGTGGCCATTTCAGACATGGTCAGGGCCTGATGGAAAGAACAGTAGCACCTGAGGATGTGGTGGTCGAAAAAATTGTTTTGGCTTTTGGCATCAACAGCAGGGCCAACAAATGTAAGGAGACCACAGTTAAGAATCTGCAGGGAGCCATAAGAGCCTCAAAGCGAAAGTTCCCTTATGCAGAGGTCTGGATTCCTCTGATTAATTTTTCGGAGGAGCTTCCAGCGGAGGAGAAAGAGAATCTGCAGGACTTGAATTGCCACATTGAAAGAAATATGGGCTACATTCCTCTCTTGCCTGCTTCCAAATTTCAGGTGGGGGGTGATGATGTTCATTGGACGGAGGAGACGGCAGCAGCCATGTTCACCCATTGGTTGGAAGTTTTAAACTCGCCTGCCCATTGAGTCTCTATGTAGAAGGGGCAATGGAGGAACGGTCCTTGGTGGCGCAGGATGTGGTGGTTCTGGCGAAGAATTTTTCTTTATCCAGGCCACAGCTGAGTGTACTGCAGAAGGGCTTGTCTTTCATTCCTTCCCTGGATATTGGAAAAAACCAAAAAGCACAGTTTGAATTAGATTTACAAAATTATCATAGGAAATTAAAATTAATTACCTATTTCAAGGACTCAGGCAGACAGGACCCACTCCCATGGATGGGCCCTTCTACCTGGACGCCTCCGGTACGGGACTTACCTGTGGAAATCCAAGAATTGATCGATTTGGACCGTGAAACATTTGACAAATATTGGATACCTGTCCTGGAGAAACGCAATTTGACGGTAGAGGAGGTAAAAGCTTTACGGGAGTTGACACATATGAAACATGTGGTGATAAAGCCAGCCGACAAGGGTTCAGCGGTGGTCGTCTTGGGCCGGGAACAATACGTCATGGAAGCGGAGAGACAATTAAATGATCCGATATATTACAAAAAATTGGAGAAACCCATTTATTGGGAAACCTTGCCAAAAGTGGCAGAAATTGTAAAACGGTTGAAAAATAAAACATTTATTAATGCGAAGCAGCAAAAATATTTGATGGGGCAGGTGGAACCGAGGGAACGGCGGTTTTACATCCTCCCCAAAATCCATAAAAGTCCCAAAAAGTGGACGGTTCCATTCCAGGTTCCCCCGGGGAGACCGATAGTGTCAGATTGTGGGAGCGACACATACGCCACAGCAGAGTATCTAGACTACTATCTTAATCCGCTCTCAGTGAAACACCCGGCATATGTGAGGGACACATACCATTTTATTGAGATGGTGAAAGCTCTGGAGATTCACTCGGATTTCTTGTTCTTTTCAATGGATGTGGACAATTTATACACCAACATTCCAATACCAACGGGGATGGAATGCGTGCGCAAGATTTTTCAAAAATATCCCGACCCAAAACGCCCTGATGCTGAATTGCTCGAATTGTTAGACATCAATCTGACAAGGAACGATTTCATATTTAACAACAGACATTATTTACAAGTAAAAGGCACAGCTATAGGAAAGAAATTTGCCCCAGCCTACGCCAACATATTCATGGCAAATTGGGAGGAGGAAGTTCTTGCAAAATGCAAACAAAAACCATCTTGTTACCTGAGATATTTGGATGATATATGGGGAATTTGGACCGGGACAGAACAAGAATTTTGGAAATTTGTGGCTATTCTAAATTCTCATGATCCGTCAATTCAACTAAAAACAGAAATTCACCGGCAATCAATTGATTTTTTGGACACCACTATTTACAAGGGACAAAATTTTACTCATGATTCCAAATTAGATATAAAAGTACATTTCAAAATTACAGACACACATGCTTTGGTACATAAATCAAGCTTCCACCCAGCCCACACATTCAGGGGGATTGTGAAATCGCAACTCCTACGATTTCATAGAATATGTACAAGACAAGATGATTTCCTGACGGCGGTCAAAACCCTATTCAAGGCCTTGAAGAACCGTGGCTATGGGAAGTCGTTCTTACGGAACTGCCTAAAGACCTTCCGAGAAAGACGACAAAGGGAACGTCCCAATCTCATTCCAATGATTGTGACTTATTCAACTATGTGCAACAGTCTCCAGAGGAGACTAAAACACAATTTTCACCGAATTTTGTCCCCGACGGCATGGATGCCGCAATCGACAGTGATAGCGGCCTTTAGAAGAAATAAGAATTTGCAAGACTTATTGGTCTGAGCCAGCTTGCCGCAATTAGAGAAACGAAAATCTCAGCCATTGAGCAGACACTTCACGGGCCTTAAATTCGTCCGAAATGCCCGTGAGAAGACGGTCTTCAAAATAGAACAGGTCTTTAGCCCATGTTCAACAAATTGTGTTTATTTGATATATTGTGAGAAGTGTGGTGTTAAATACGTTGGAGAAACCAAAAACTCTTTAATAATGCGCTTGACACAACACACATACAACATACGTAACAAAAAAGAAATGGACAGACCATTGGTACTCCATTTTGTAGGCCATGGTCTTGAATCTTTGAGGATTTCGGGGTTGCAGCGATGTACAGAGTGGTCGGATAGCAAGAGGAAGGCTGTAGAGAGGCATTGGATATGGTTGTTGGGAACGCGGGGTCCTTATGGTTTGAACACCAACCCTAACCCTAACCCCTACCCCAACTCTAACCCTAACCCCAACCCTAACCCCAACCCATAACCCTAACCTCCAACCCTAACCCTAACCTTAACCCCAACCCTAACCCAAACACCAACCCTAACCCCTAACCCCAACGCCTAACCCCAACCCTAACCCCCAACCCTAACCCCCAACCCTAACCCCTAACCCCAACCCCTAACCCCTAACCCTAACCCCAACCCTAACCCCAACCCCTAACCCCAACCCCTAACCCCCAACCCTAACCCCAACCCTAACCTTAACCCCTAACCCCAACCCTAACCCCTAACCCCAACCCTAAAACCCTAACCCCCAACCCTAACCCCTAACCCCAACCCCTAACCCCTAACCCTAACCCCAACCCTAACCCCAACCCCTAACCCCAACCCCTAACCCCCAACCCTAACCCCAACCCTAACCTTAACCCCTAACCCCAACCCTAACCCCTAACCCCAACCCTAACCCCCAACCCTAACCCCTAACCCCAACCCCTAACCCCAACCCTAATCCCAACCCTAACCCCAACCCCTAACCCCAACCCTAACCCCAACCCCTAACCCCAACCCCTAACCCTAACCCCAACCCCAACCCCAACCCCTAACCCCTAACCCTAACTCATACGGCAACCCTATAATTGTACATAACCCTAATTTCATGGTGTTTATAAAAAAAAGATAAAAATATCATAGGTGCATAATTAGTGGGATGTTAAAATGTATAGTAATTTTATGATGTTAAGAAAGATACAAAAGATAAATAGATCACTAATGCATAATAAATGAGTAGTCGATATGTACAGCAAATTCAGGATGTTAAAAAAGGTAAATACGATTAAAATGCATAAATAATGACATGTAAATATGTACAGTACATTTGTGTATATATATATATATAAATATATACACTTTAAAGTTAAATTAGGATACAAAGTATAGGTTTGCTTTTTCATTGTACAGGGAGTGGGCGTGTTCAATTTGAGTTGGGGCGGGCTGGTTTCGCAATTAGAGTTGCTCGCAGACTCACAGCTGCTCAGTTGGAGTTTAGTCGTCGCAGAGGCAACATCTCTCGCTTAAGAGCTTAATTGCGTGTGGTTGTTTTTCAGTGTGCCAGATACCTGAAGAAGGCTCTGAAAGAGCCGAAACGTCGTTTTGGCACACTACTATTGATTTTTTGATTACTAATTGATATTTTTGTTTATATTTTCAAATTTTTCCAATTTTTTACTTTTTTTCTCTTTTCTTAGGATTTTGGGTTTTATGTTTTTGGGGGGGCTTATTACTTAAATAACAAAGGCGACTCCTATTATAGTAAATAAGTTTTATTAGTGATTTATTATACATAGTAAACCCTAGACACATAACATACATTCACGAACAACACATACACAAATACAAACAATGGACGGTGGGTGGACAGTAGTCCGTTATGGACGCCGTCGACCTGGACCACATGATAGGGACTATGGCCCTGAGAGAGGCCGTGGATGGAAGGACAGAGCACCTTCCTTCCGCTCCAGGAGGGGGGGATATTCCCCCTATCCTGCGAGGGGAAGGGTTCAGTCCCTTTTTCCTAACCGGCCAGTGCCTCCTTCGCGGTCCTCTCAGTGTGCCGGTCCCAGGAACCGCTCGTATGCAGCGGCAGTTCTCCAAAACTGGAGACCCGCTCAACGCAGACCCTCTCCACGGGCTGCTGGGTCAGAGGTCCGGCGACAAGCAGCAGACCCCCAGCTTGGGAGACTGGTGCGGAAGTTACATGCGGTTGTCAAGACAGTACATCATCTACGCAATGTAGATCCGAAAAATGACAACCCACAGCCACGCATGATTGCGAGAATGGCTGAAACTTTGACATCAATGATCAAGCCGGCATTCCCCAAACGGCAGACAATGGAACTGGTAGAGGGGAATGCGAAAAATTGGGCTTACACCACCTGTTTAATTTTGTGGGACCACTATCAGGGGTGTCTGGAGGAACAGCTGGGGGAGTTGTCGGAGATACTTACCCCAGATTGGAAAACGGCTTTGGAAGTGGCCGTCCGTTGGGCCAAGTGGAAGCTACCCCATGTCACACAGGAGGTGATTGACCATGTGGAGGCATTGATCATTGCCATGTTGGACAAGAACGGTCCGGAGGTCGCTCAGGCTCCGCCGCCCTCAAGACTTGAGCCCGAGGCTCCATTGCACTCTACACCAAGGCCAGTGGCTCGACTAGTGACCCAGCAACGGGCTCCTGCCCAAGAAAATATGGGGCAGGGCCAATTAGAGTTAAACAAGGAGCCTCCAAAGGAGCAAAGGGAACACCGGACAGTCAGGTTTCCAGCCGCCTTGAGGCAGCCCCTCGAATCAGAGAGGGAGAATGTGCAGACCCTTGAATTAGAAGGGGAGAAGGTGGACGCGCCACAAATAGAGAATTATGAGGAGGCCCTGGAGGCAACTGTGAGGAGAATGAGAAAGGAGTGGACAACTGAGAAAGTAACGGAGTTACTGCTGAGACCCCAACTGGAGGAACCCGAGGAATTGTTGTCGCTGGGAACTCCGCCACTGGCTCCGACAGCCGTGAGCTTGCAAAGCCTTCTGGATGAACCCGAGGGATTGTTGTCGCTGGGAACTCCGCCACTGACCCCGACAGCCGTGAGCTTGCAAAGCCTTCTGGAAACTTCCGAAGCAGACGAAGCTGTGGGGGAACTAATTTCCCTGGATCCTGAACCGGTCCAGGTTGAGGCCCAGAAGCCACATAATAGGGTGGAGGAAATGTCCTTGGGGTCTCAGAACAGTTGGTGGGACATGGAGGAACCCCAGCCGAGTAGAGTGTCACGTCATCAGAACACACAAAGAAAGATGACAGACTGGAATCTGAAAGTTAGGAGGAAGTGCCTAATAATTGGGGATTCCAATTTGGCCAAGATTCCACCATACTATAATGATGACGTGCAAGTGGAGTGTTACCCGGGTGGCCATTTCAGACATGGTCAGGGCCTGATGGAAAGAACAGTAGCACCTGAGGATGTGGTGGTCGAAAAAATTGTTTTGGCTTTTGGCATCAACAGCAGGGCCAACAAATGTAAGGAGACCACAGTTAAGAATCTGCAGGGAGCCATAAGAGCCTCAAAGCGAAAGTTCCCTTATGCAGAGGTCTGGATTCCTCTGATTAATTTTTCGGAGGAGCTTCCAGCGGAGGAGAAAGAGAATCTGCAGGACTTGAATTGCCACATTGAAAGAAATATGGGCTACATTCCTCTCTTGCCTGCTTCCAAATTTCAGGTGGGGGGTGATGATGTTCATTGGACGGAGGAGACGGCAGCAGCCATGTTCACCCATTGGTTGGAAGTTTTAAACTCGCCTGCCCATTGAGTCTCTATGTAGAAGGGGCAATGGAGGAACGGTCCTTGGTGGCGCAGGATGTGGTGGTTCTGGCGAAGAATTTTTCTTTATCCAGGCCACAGCTGAGTGTACTGCAGAAGGGCTTGTCTTTCATTCCTTCCCTGGATATTGGAAAAAACCAAAAAGCACAGTTTGAATTAGATTTACAAAATTATCATAGGAAATTAAAATTAATTACCTATTTCAAGGACTCAGGCAGACAGGACCCACTCCCATGGATGGGCCCTTCTACCTGGACGCCTCCGGTACGGGACTTACCTGTGGAAATCCAAGAATTGATCGATTTGGACCGTGAAACATTTGACAAATATTGGATACCTGTCCTGGAGAAACGCAATTTGACGGTAGAGGAGGTAAAAGCTTTACGGGAGTTGACACATATGAAACATGTGGTGATAAAGCCAGCCGACAAGGGTTCAGCGGTGGTCGTCTTGGGCCGGGAACAATACGTCATGGAAGCGGAGAGACAATTAAATGATCCGATATATTACAAAAAATTGGAGAAACCCATTTATTGGGAAACCTTGCCAAAAGTGGCAGAAATTGTAAAACGGTTGAAAAATAAAACATTTATTAATGCGAAGCAGCAAAAATATTTGATGGGGCAGGTGGAACCGAGGGAACGGCGGTTTTACATCCTCCCCAAAATCCATAAAAGTCCCAAAAAGTGGACGGTTCCATTCCAGGTTCCCCCGGGGAGACCGATAGTGTCAGATTGTGGGAGCGACACATACGCCACAGCAGAGTATCTAGACTACTATCTTAATCCGCTCTCAGTGAAACACCCGGCATATGTGAGGGACACATACCATTTTATTGAGATGGTGAAAGCTCTGGAGATTCACTCGGATTTCTTGTTCTTTTCAATGGATGTGGACAATTTATACACCAACATTCCAATACCAACGGGGATGGAATGCGTGCGCAAGATTTTTCAAAAATATCCCGACCCAAAACGCCCTGATGCTGAATTGCTCGAATTGTTAGACATCAATCTGACAAGGAACGATTTCATATTTAACAACAGACATTATTTACAAGTAAAAGGCACAGCTATGGGAAAGAAATTTGCCCCAGCCTACGCCAACATATTCATGGCAAATTGGGAGGAGGAAGTTCTTGCAAAATGCAAACAAAAACCATCTTGTTACCTGAGATATTTGGATGATATATGGGGAATTTGGACCGGGACAGAACAAGAATTTTGGAAATTTGTGGCTATTCTAAATTCTCATGATCCGTCAATTCAACTAAAAACAGAAATTCACCGGCAATCAATTGATTTTTTGGACACCACTATTTACAAGGGACAAAATTTTACTCATGATTCCAAATTAGATATAAAAGTACATTTCAAAATTACAGACACACATGCTTTGGTACATAAATCAAGCTTCCACCCAGCCCACACATTCAGGGGGATTGTGAAATCGCAACTCCTACGATTTCATAGAATATGTACAAGACAAGATGATTTCCTGACGGCGGTCAAAACCCTATTCAAGGCCTTGAAGAACCGTGGCTATGGGAAGTCGTTCTTACGGAACTGCCTAAAGACCTTCCGAGAAAGACGACAAAGGGAACGTCCCAATCTCATTCCAATGATTGTGACTTATTCAACTATGTGCAACAGTCTCCAGAGGAGACTAAAACACAATTTTCACCGAATTTTGTCCCCGACGGCATGGATGCCGCAATCGACAGTGATAGCGGCCTTTAGAAGAAATAAGAATTTGCAAGACTTATTGGTCTGAGCCAGCTTGCCGCAATTAGAGAAACGAAAATCTCAGCCATTGAGCAGACACTTCACGGGCCTTAAATTCGTCCGAAATGCCCGTGAGAAGACGGTCTTCAAAATAGAACAGGTCTTTAGCCCATGTTCAACAAATTGTGTTTATTTGATATATTGTGAGAAGTGTGGTGTTAAATACGTTGGAGAAACCAAAAACTCTTTAATAATGCGCTTGACACAACACACATACAACATACGTAACAAAAAAGAAATGGACAGACCATTGGTACTCCATTTTGTAGGCCATGGTCTTGAATCTTTGAGGATTTCGGGGTTGCAGCGATGTACAGAGTGGTCGGATAGCAAGAGGAAGGCTGTAGAGAGGCATTGGATATGGTTGTTGGGAACGCGGGGTCCTTATGGTTTGAACACCAACCCTAACCCTAACCCCTACCCCAACTCTAACCCTAACCCCAACCCTAACCCCAACCCATAACCCTAACCTCCAACCCTAACCCTAACCTTAACCCCAACCCTAACCCAAACCCCAACCCTAACCCCTAACCCCAACGCCTAACCCCAACCCTAACCCCCAACCCTAACCCCCAACCCTAACCCCTAACCCCAACCCCTAACCCCTAACCCTAACCCCAACCCTAACCCCAACCCCTAACCCCAACCCCTAACCCCCAACCCTAACCCCAACCCTAACCTTAACCCCTAACCCCAACCCTAACCCCTAACCCCAACCCTAAAACCCTAACCCCCAACCCTAACCCCTAACCCCAACCCCTAACCCCTAACCCTAACCCCAACCCTAACCCCAACCCCTAACCCCAACCCCTAACCCCCAACCCTAACCCCAACCCTAACCTTAACCCCTAACCCCAACCCTAATTACTAATTGATATTTTTGTTTATATTTTCAAATTTTTCCAATTTTTTACTTTTTTTCTCTTTTCTTAGGATTTTGGGTTTTATGTTTTTGGGGGGGCTTATTACTTAAATAACAAAGGCGACTCCTATTATAGTAAATAAGTTTTATTAGTGATTTATTATACATAGTAAACCCTAGACACATAACATACATTCACGAACAACACATACACAAATACAAACAATGGACGGTGGGTGGACAGTAGTCCGTTATGGACGCCGTCGACCTGGACCACATGATAGGGACTATGGCCCTGAGAGAGGCCGTGGATGGAAGGACAGAGCACCTTCCTTCCGCTCCAGGAGGGGGGGATATTCCCCCTATCCTGCGAGGGGAAGGGTTCAGTCCCTTTTTCCTAACCGGCCAGTGCCTCCTTCGCGGTCCTCTCAGTGTGCCGGTCCCAGGAACCGCTCGTATGCAGCGGCAGTTCTCCAAAACTGGAGACCCGCTCAACGCAGACCCTCTCCACGGGCTGCTGGGTCAGAGGTCCGGCGACAAGCAGCAGACCCCCAGCTTGGGAGACTGGTGCGGAAGTTACATGCGGTTGTCAAGACAGTACATCATCTACGCAATGTAGATCCGAAAAATGACAACCCACAGCCACGCATGATTGCGAGAATGGCTGAAACTTTGACATCAATGATCAAGCCGGCATTCCCCAAACGGCAGACAATGGAACTGGTAGAGGGGAATGCGAAAAATTGGGCTTACACCACCTGTTTAATTTTGTGGGACCACTATCAGGGGTGTCTGGAGGAACAGCTGGGGGAGTTGTCGGAGATACTTACCCCAGATTGGAAAACGGCTTTGGAAGTGGCCGTCCGTTGGGCCAAGTGGAAGCTACCCCATGTCACACAGGAGGTGATTGACCATGTGGAGGCATTGATCATTGCCATGTTGGACAAGAACGGTCCGGAGGTCGCTCAGGCTCCGCCGCCCTCAAGACTTGAGCCCGAGGCTCCATTGCACTCTACACCAAGGCCAGTGGCTCGACTAGTGACCCAGCAACGGGCTCCTGCCCAAGAAAATATGGGGCAGGGCCAATTAGAGTTAAACAAGGAGCCTCCAAAGGAGCAAAGGGAACACCGGACAGTCAGGTTTCCAGCCGCCTTGAGGCAGCCCCTCGAATCAGAGAGGGAGAATGTGCAGACCCTTGAATTAGAAGGGGAGAAGGTGGACGCGCCACAAATAGAGAATTATGAGGAGGCCCTGGAGGCAACTGTGAGGAGAATGAGAAAGGAGTGGACAACTGAGAAAGTAACGGAGTTACTGCTGAGACCCCAACTGGAGGAACCCGAGGAATTGTTGTCGCTGGGAACTCCGCCACTGGCTCCGACAGCCGTGAGCTTGCAAAGCCTTCTGGATGAACCCGAGGGATTGTTGTCGCTGGGAACTCCGCCACTGACCCCGACAGCCGTGAGCTTGCAAAGCCTTCTGGAAACTTCCGAAGCAGACGAAGCTGTGGGGGAACTAATTTCCCTGGATCCTGAACCGGTCCAGGTTGAGGCCCAGAAGCCACATAATAGGGTGGAGGAAATGTCCTTGGGGTCTCAGAACAGTTGGTGGGACATGGAGGAACCCCAGCCGAGTAGAGTGTCACGTCATCAGAACACACAAAGAAAGATGACAGACTGGAATCTGAAAGTTAGGAGGAAGTGCCTAATAATTGGGGATTCCAATTTGGCCAAGATTCCACCATACTATAATGATGACGTGCAAGTGGAGTGTTACCCGGGTGGCCATTTCAGACATGGTCAGGGCCTGATGGAAAGAACAGTAGCACCTGAGGATGTGGTGGTCGAAAAAATTGTTTTGGCTTTTGGCATCAACAGCAGGGCCAACAAATGTAAGGAGACCACAGTTAAGAATCTGCAGGGAGCCATAAGAGCCTCAAAGCGAAAGTTCCCTTATGCAGAGGTCTGGATTCCTCTGATTAATTTTTCGGAGGAGCTTCCAGCGGAGGAGAAAGAGAATCTGCAGGACTTGAATTGCCACATTGAAAGAAATATGGGCTACATTCCTCTCTTGCCTGCTTCCAAATTTCAGGTGGGGGGTGATGATGTTCATTGGACGGAGGAGACGGCAGCAGCCATGTTCACCCATTGGTTGGAAGTTTTAAACTCGCCTGCCCATTGAGTCTCTATGTAGAAGGGGCAATGGAGGAACGGTCCTTGGTGGCGCAGGATGTGGTGGTTCTGGCGAAGAATTTTTCTTTATCCAGGCCACAGCTGAGTGTACTGCAGAAGGGCTTGTCTTTCATTCCTTCCCTGGATATTGGAAAAAACCAAAAAGCACAGTTTGAATTAGATTTACAAAATTATCATAGGAAATTAAAATTAATTACCTATTTCAAGGACTCAGGCAGACAGGACCCACTCCCATGGATGGGCCCTTCTACCTGGACGCCTCCGGTACGGGACTTACCTGTGGAAATCCAAGAATTGATCGATTTGGACCGTGAAACATTTGACAAATATTGGATACCTGTCCTGGAGAAACGCAATTTGACGGTAGAGGAGGTAAAAGCTTTACGGGAGTTGACACATATGAAACATGTGGTGATAAAGCCAGCCGACAAGGGTTCAGCGGTGGTCGTCTTGGGCCGGGAACAATACGTCATGGAAGCGGAGAGACAATTAAATGATCCGATATATTACAAAAAATTGGAGAAACCCATTTATTGGGAAACCTTGCCAAAAGTGGCAGAAATTGTAAAACGGTTGAAAAATAAAACATTTATTAATGCGAAGCAGCAAAAATATTTGATGGGGCAGGTGGAACCGAGGGAACGGCGGTTTTACATCCTCCCCAAAATCCATAAAAGTCCCAAAAAGTGGACGGTTCCATTCCAGGTTCCCCCGGGGAGACCGATAGTGTCAGATTGTGGGAGCGACACATACGCCACAGCAGAGTATCTAGACTACTATCTTAATCCGCTCTCAGTGAAACACCCGGCATATGTGAGGGACACATACCATTTTATTGAGATGGTGAAAGCTCTGGAGATTCACTCGGATTTCTTGTTCTTTTCAATGGATGTGGACAATTTATACACCAACATTCCAATACCAACGGGGATGGAATGCGTGCGCAAGATTTTTCAAAAATATCCCGACCCAAAACGCCCTGATGCTGAATTGCTCGAATTGTTAGACATCAATCTGACAAGGAACGATTTCATATTTAACAACAGACATTATTTACAAGTAAAAGGCACAGCTATGGGAAAGAAATTTGCCCCAGCCTACGCCAACATATTCATGGCAAATTGGGAGGAGGAAGTTCTTGCAAAATGCAAACAAAAACCATCTTGTTACCTGAGATATTTGGATGATATATGGGGAATTTGGACCGGGACAGAACAAGAATTTTGGAAATTTGTGGCTATTCTAAATTCTCATGATCCGTCAATTCAACTAAAAACAGAAATTCACCGGCAATCAATTGATTTTTTGGACACCACTATTTACAAGGGACAAAATTTTACTCATGATTCCAAATTAGATATAAAAGTACATTTCAAAATTACAGACACACATGCTTTGGTACATAAATCAAGCTTCCACCCAGCCCACACATTCAGGGGGATTGTGAAATCGCAACTCCTACGATTTCATAGAATATGTACAAGACAAGATGATTTCCTGACGGCGGTCAAAACCCTATTCAAGGCCTTGAAGAACCGTGGCTATGGGAAGTCGTTCTTACGGAACTGCCTAAAGACCTTCCGAGAAAGACGACAAAGGGAACGTCCCAATCTCATTCCAATGATTGTGACTTATTCAACTATGTGCAACAGTCTCCAGAGGAGACTAAAACACAATTTTCACCGAATTTTGTCCCCGACGGCATGGATGCCGCAATCGACAGTGATAGCGGCCTTTAGAAGAAATAAGAATTTGCAAGACTTATTGGTCTGAGCCAGCTTGCCGCAATTAGAGAAACGAAAATCTCAGCCATTGAGCAGACACTTCACGGGCCTTAAATTCGTCCGAAATGCCCGTGAGAAGACGGTCTTCAAAATAGAACAGGTCTTTAGCCCATGTTCAACAAATTGTGTTTATTTGATATATTGTGAGAAGTGTGGTGTTAAATACGTTGGAGAAACCAAAAACTCTTTAATAATGCGCTTGACACAACACACATACAACATACGTAACAAAAAAGAAATGGACAGACCATTGGTACTCCATTTTGTAGGCCATGGTCTTGAATCTTTGAGGATTTCGGGGTTGCAGCGATGTACAGAGTGGTCGGATAGCAAGAGGAAGGCTGTAGAGAGGCATTGGATATGGTTGTTGGGAACGCGGGGTCCTTATGGTTTGAACACCAACCCTAACCCTAACCCCTACCCCAACTCTAACCCTAACCCCAACCCTAACCCCAACCCATAACCCTAACCTCCAACCCTAACCCTAACCTTAACCCCAACCCTAACCCAAACCCCAACCCTAACCCCTAACCCCAACGCCTAACCCCAACCCTAACCCCCAACCCTAACCCCCAACCCTAACCCCTAACCCCAACCCCTAACCCCTAACCCTAACCCCAACCCTAACCCCAACCCCTAACCCCAACCCCTAACCCCCAACCCTAACCCCAACCCTAACCTTAACCCCTAACCCCAACCCTAACCCCTAACCCCAACCCTAAAACCCTAACCCCCAACCCTAACCCCTAACCCCAACCCCTAACCCCTAACCCTAACCCCAACCCTAACCCCAACCCCTAACCCCAACCCCTAACCCCCAACCCTAACCCCAACCCTAACCTTAACCCCTAACCCCAACCCTAACCCCTAACCCCAACCCTAACCCCCAACCCTAACCCCTAACCCCAACCCCTAACCCCAACCCTAATCCCAACCCTAACCCCAACCCCTAACCCCAACCCTAACCCCAACCCCTAACCCCAACCCCTAACCCTAACCCCAACCCCAACCCCAACCCCTAACCCCTAACCCTAACTCATACGGCAACCCTATAATTGTACATAACCCTAATTTCATGGTGTTTATAAAAAAAAGATAAAAATATCATAGGTGCATAATTAGTGGGATGTTAAAATGTATAGTAATTTTATGATGTTAAGAAAGATACAAAAGATAAATAGATCACTAATGCATAATAAATGAGTAGTCGATATGTACAGCAAATTCAGGATGTTAAAAAAGGTAAATACGATTAAAATGCATAAATAATGACATGTAAATATGTACAGTACATTTGTGTATATATATATATATAAATATATACACTTTAAAGTTAAATTAGGATACAAAGTATAGGTTTGCTTTTTCATTGTACAGGGAGTGGGCGTGTTCAATTTGAGTTGGGGCGGGCTGGTTTCGCAATTAGAGTTGCTCGCAGACTCACAGCTGCTCAGTTGGAGTTTAGTCGTCGCAGAGGCAACATCTCTCGCTTAAGAGCTTAATTGCGTGTGGTTGTTTTTCAGTGTGCCAGATACCTGAAGAAGGCTCTGAAAGAGCCGAAACGTCGTTTTGGCACACTACTATTGATTTTTTGATTACTAATTGATATTTTTGTTTATATTTTCAAATTTTTCCAATTTTTTACTTTTTTTCTCTTTTCTTAGGATTTTGGGTTTTATGTTTTTGGGGGGGCTTATTACTTAAATAACAAAGGCGACTCCTATTATAGTAAATAAGTTTTATTAGTGATTTATTATACATAGTAAACCCTAGACACATAACATACATTCACGAACAACACATACACAAATACAAACAATGGACGGTGGGTGGACAGTAGTCCGTTATGGACGCCGTCGACCTGGACCACATGATAGGGACTATGGCCCTGAGAGAGGCCGTGGATGGAAGGACAGAGCACCTTCCTTCCGCTCCAGGAGGGGGGGATATTCCCCCTATCCTGCGAGGGGAAGGGTTCAGTCCCTTTTTCCTAACCGGCCAGTGCCTCCTTCGCGGTCCTCTCAGTGTGCCGGTCCCAGGAACCGCTCGTATGCAGCGGCAGTTCTCCAAAACTGGAGACCCGCTCAACGCAGACCCTCTCCACGGGCTGCTGGGTCAGAGGTCCGGCGACAAGCAGCAGACCCCCAGCTTGGGAGACTGGTGCGGAAGTTACATGCGGTTGTCAAGACAGTACATCATCTACGCAATGTAGATCCGAAAAATGACAACCCACAGCCACGCATGATTGCGAGAATGGCTGAAACTTTGACATCAATGATCAAGCCGGCATTCCCCAAACGGCAGACAATGGAACTGGTAGAGGGGAATGCGAAAAATTGGGCTTACACCACCTGTTTAATTTTGTGGGACCACTATCAGGGGTGTCTGGAGGAACAGCTGGGGGAGTTGTCGGAGATACTTACCCCAGATTGGAAAACGGCTTTGGAAGTGGCCGTCCGTTGGGCCAAGTGGAAGCTACCCCATGTCACACAGGAGGTGATTGACCATGTGGAGGCATTGATCATTGCCATGTTGGACAAGAACGGTCCGGAGGTCGCTCAGGCTCCGCCGCCCTCAAGACTTGAGCCCGAGGCTCCATTGCACTCTACACCAAGGCCAGTGGCTCGACTAGTGACCCAGCAACGGGCTCCTGCCCAAGAAAATATGGGGCAGGGCCAATTAGAGTTAAACAAGGAGCCTCCAAAGGAGCAAAGGGAACACCGGACAGTCAGGTTTCCAGCCGCCTTGAGGCAGCCCCTCGAATCAGAGAGGGAGAATGTGCAGACCCTTGAATTAGAAGGGGAGAAGGTGGACGCGCCACAAATAGAGAATTATGAGGAGGCCCTGGAGGCAACTGTGAGGAGAATGAGAAAGGAGTGGACAACTGAGAAAGTAACGGAGTTACTGCTGAGACCCCAACTGGAGGAACCCGAGGAATTGTTGTCGCTGGGAACTCCGCCACTGGCTCCGACAGCCGTGAGCTTGCAAAGCCTTCTGGATGAACCCGAGGGATTGTTGTCGCTGGGAACTCCGCCACTGACCCCGACAGCCGTGAGCTTGCAAAGCCTTCTGGAAACTTCCGAAGCAGACGAAGCTGTGGGGGAACTAATTTCCCTGGATCCTGAACCGGTCCAGGTTGAGGCCCAGAAGCCACATAATAGGGTGGAGGAAATGTCCTTGGGGTCTCAGAACAGTTGGTGGGACATGGAGGAACCCCAGCCGAGTAGAGTGTCACGTCATCAGAACACACAAAGAAAGATGACAGACTGGAATCTGAAAGTTAGGAGGAAGTGCCTAATAATTGGGGATTCCAATTTGGCCAAGATTCCACCATACTATAATGATGACGTGCAAGTGGAGTGTTACCCGGGTGGCCATTTCAGACATGGTCAGGGCCTGATGGAAAGAACAGTAGCACCTGAGGATGTGGTGGTCGAAAAAATTGTTTTGGCTTTTGGCATCAACAGCAGGGCCAACAAATGTAAGGAGACCACAGTTAAGAATCTGCAGGGAGCCATAAGAGCCTCAAAGCGAAAGTTCCCTTATGCAGAGGTCTGGATTCCTCTGATTAATTTTTCGGAGGAGCTTCCAGCGGAGGAGAAAGAGAATCTGCAGGACTTGAATTGCCACATTGAAAGAAATATGGGCTACATTCCTCTCTTGCCTGCTTCCAAATTTCAGGTGGGGGGTGATGATGTTCATTGGACGGAGGAGACGGCAGCAGCCATGTTCACCCATTGGTTGGAAGTTTTAAACTCGCCTGCCCATTGAGTCTCTATGTAGAAGGGGCAATGGAGGAACGGTCCTTGGTGGCGCAGGATGTGGTGGTTCTGGCGAAGAATTTTTCTTTATCCAGGCCACAGCTGAGTGTACTGCAGAAGGGCTTGTCTTTCATTCCTTCCCTGGATATTGGAAAAAACCAAAAAGCACAGTTTGAATTAGATTTACAAAATTATCATAGGAAATTAAAATTAATTACCTATTTCAAGGACTCAGGCAGACAGGACCCACTCCCATGGATGGGCCCTTCTACCTGGACGCCTCCGGTACGGGACTTACCTGTGGAAATCCAAGAATTGATCGATTTGGACCGTGAAACATTTGACAAATATTGGATACCTGTCCTGGAGAAACGCAATTTGACGGTAGAGGAGGTAAAAGCTTTACGGGAGTTGACACATATGAAACATGTGGTGATAAAGCCAGCCGACAAGGGTTCAGCGGTGGTCGTCTTGGGCCGGGAACAATACGTCATGGAAGCGGAGAGACAATTAAATGATCCGATATATTACAAAAAATTGGAGAAACCCATTTATTGGGAAACCTTGCCAAAAGTGGCAGAAATTGTAAAACGGTTGAAAAATAAAACATTTATTAATGCGAAGCAGCAAAAATATTTGATGGGGCAGGTGGAACCGAGGGAACGGCGGTTTTACATCCTCCCCAAAATCCATAAAAGTCCCGAAAAGTGGACGGTTCCATTCCAGGTTCCCCCGGGGAGACCGATAGTGTCAGATTGTGGGAGCGACACATACGCCACAGCAGAGTATCTAGACTACTATCTTAATCCGCTCTCAGTGAAACACCCGGCATATGTGAGGGACACATACCATTTTATTGAGATGGTGAAAGCTCTGGAGATTCACTCGGATTTCTTGTTCTTTTCAATGGATGTGGACAATTTATACACCAACATTCCAATACCAACGGGGATGGAATGCGTGCGCAAGATTTTTCAAAAATATCCCGACCCAAAACGCCCTGATGCTGAATTGCTCGAATTGTTAGA
Source organism: Vanacampus margaritifer (assembly GCF_051991255.1). Taxonomy (NCBI): domain Eukaryota; kingdom Metazoa; phylum Chordata; class Actinopteri; order Syngnathiformes; family Syngnathidae; genus Vanacampus; species Vanacampus margaritifer. The sequence goes on along the minus strand of NW_027520741.1, from coordinate 854,030 downwards.
CATCAATCTGACAAGGAACGATTTCATATTTAACAACAGACATTATTTACAAGTAAAAGGCACAGCTATGGGAAAGAAATTTGCCCCAGCCTACGCCAACATATTCATGGCAAATTGGGAGGAGGAAGTTCTTGCAAAATGCAAACAAAAACCATCTTGTTACCTGAGATATTTGGATGATATATGGGGAATTTGGACCGGGACAGAACAAGAATTTTGGAAATTTGTGGCTATTCTAAATTCTCATGATCCGTCAATTCAACTAAAAACAGAAATTCACCGGCAATCAATTGATTTTTTGGACACCACTATTTACAAGGGACAAAATTTTACTCATGATTCCAAATTAGATATAAAAGTACATTTCAAAATTACAGACACACATGCTTTGGTACATAAATCAAGCTTCCACCCAGCCCACACATTCAGGGGGATTGTGAAATCGCAACTCCTACGATTTCATAGAATATGTACAAGACAAGATGATTTCCTGACGGCGGTCAAAACCCTATTCAAGGCCTTGAAGAACCGTGGCTATGGGAAGTCGTTCTTACGGAACTGCCTAAAGACCTTCCGAGAAAGACGACAAAGGGAACGTCCCAATCTCATTCCAATGATTGTGACTTATTCAACTATGTGCAACAGTCTCCAGAGGAGACTAAAACACAATTTTCACCGAATTTTGTCCCCGACGGCATGGATGCCGCAATCGACAGTGATAGCGGCCTTTAGAAGAAATAAGAATTTGCAAGACTTATTGGTCCGAGCCAGCTTGCCGCAATTAGAGAAACGAAAATCTCAGCCATTGAGCAGACACTTCACGGGCCTTAAATTCGTCCGAAATGCCCGTGAGAAGACGGTCTTCAAAATAGAACAGGTCTTTAGCCCATGTTCAACAAATTGTGTTTATTTGATATATTGTGAGAAGTGTGGTGTTAAATACGTTGGAGAAACCAAAAACTCTTTAATAATGCGCTTGACACAACACACATACAACATACGTAACAAAAAAGAAATGGACAGACCATTGGTACTCCATTTTGTAGGCCATGGTCTTGAATCTTTGAGGATTTCGGGGTTGCAGCGATGTACAGAGTGGTCGGATAGCAAGAGGAAGGCTGTAGAGAGGCATTGGATATGGTTGTTGGGAACGCGGGGTCCTTATGGTTTGAACACCAACCCTAACCCTAACCCCTACCCCAACTCTAACCCTAACCCCAACCCTAACCCCAACCCATAACCCTAACCTCCAACCCTAACCCTAACCTTAACCCCAACCCTAACCCAAACCCCAACCCTAACCCCTAACCCCAACGCCTAACCCCAACCCTAACCCCCAACCCTAACCCCCAACCCTAACCCCTAACCCCAACCCCTAACCCCTAACCCTAACCCCAACCCTAACCCCAACCCCTAACCCCAACCCCTAACCCCCAACCCTAACCCCAACCCTAACCTTAACCCCTAACCCCAACCCTAACCCCTAACCCCAACCCTAAAACCCTAACCCCCAACCCTAACCCCTAACCCCAACCCCTAACCCCTAACCCTAACCCCAACCCTAACCCCAACCCCTAACCCCAACCCCTAACCCCCAACCCTAACCCCAACCCTAACCTTAACCCCTAACCCCAACCCTAACCCCTAACCCCAACCCTAACCCCCAACCCTAACCCCTAACCCCAACCCCTAACCCCAACCCTAATCCCAACCCTAACCCCAACCCCTAACCCCAACCCTAACCCCAACCCCTAACCCCAACCCCTAACCCTAACCCCAACCCCAACCCCAACCCCTAACCCCTAACCCTAACTCATACGGCAACCCTATAATTGTACATAACCCTAATTTCATGGTGTTTATAAAAAAAAGATAAAAATATCATAGGTGCATAATTAGTGGGATGTTAAAATGTATAGTAATTTTATGATGTTAAGAAAGATACAAAAGATAAATAGATCACTAATGCATAATAAATGAGTAGTCGATATGTACAGCAAATTCAGGATGTTAAAAAAGGTAAATACGATTAAAATGCATAAATAATGACATGTAAATATGTACAGTACATTTGTGTATATATATATATATAAATATATACACTTTAAAGTTAAATTAGGATACAAAGTATAGGTTTGCTTTTTCATTGTACAGGGAGTGGGCGTGTTCAATTTGAGTTGGGGCGGGCTGGTTTCGCAATTAGAGTTGCTCGCAGACTCACAGCTGCTCAGTTGGAGTTTAGTCGTCGCAGAGGCAACATCTCTCGCTTAAGAGCTTAATTGCGTGTGGTTGTTTTTCAGTGTGCCAGATACCTGAAGAAGGCTCTGAAAGAGCCGAAACGTCGTTTTGGCACACTACTATTGATTTTTTGATTACTAATTGATATTTTTGTTTATATTTTCAAATTTTTCCAATTTTTTACTTTTTTTCTCTTTTCTTAGGATTTTGGGTTTTATGTTTTTGGGGGGGCTTATTACTTAAATAACAAAGGCGACTCCTATTATAGTAAATAAGTTTTATTAGTGATTTATTATACATAGTAAACCCTAGACACATAACATACATTCACGAACAACACATACACAAATACAAACAATGGACGGTGGGTGGACAGTAGTCCGTTATGGACGCCGTCGACCTGGACCACATGATAGGGACTATGGCCCTGAGAGAGGCCGTGGATGGAAGGACAGAGCACCTTCCTTCCGCTCCAGGAGGGGGGGATATTCCCCCTATCCTGCGAGGGGAAGGGTTCAGTCCCTTTTTCCTAACCGGCCAGTGCCTCCTTCGCGGTCCTCTCAGTGTGCCGGTCCCAGGAACCGCTCGTATGCAGCGGCAGTTCTCCAAAACTGGAGACCCGCTCAACGCAGACCCTCTCCACGGGCTGCTGGGTCAGAGGTCCGGCGACAAGCAGCAGACCCCCAGCTTGGGAGACTGGTGCGGAAGTTACATGCGGTTGTCAAGACAGTACATCATCTACGCAATGTAGATCCGAAAAATGACAACCCACAGCCACGCATGATTGCGAGAATGGCTGAAACTTTGACATCAATGATCAAGCCGGCATTCCCCAAACGGCAGACAATGGAACTGGTAGAGGGGAATGCGAAAAATTGGGCTTACACCACCTGTTTAATTTTGTGGGACCACTATCAGGGGTGTCTGGAGGAACAGCTGGGGGAGTTGTCGGAGATACTTACCCCAGATTGGAAAACGGCTTTGGAAGTGGCCGTCCGTTGGGCCAAGTGGAAGCTACCCCATGTCACACAGGAGGTGATTGACCATGTGGAGGCATTGATCATTGCCATGTTGGACAAGAACGGTCCGGAGGTCGCTCAGGCTCCGCCGCCCTCAAGACTTGAGCCCGAGGCTCCATTGCACTCTACACCAAGGCCAGTGGCTCGACTAGTGACCCAGCAACGGGCTCCTGCCCAAGAAAATATGGGGCAGGGCCAATTAGAGTTAAACAAGGAGCCTCCAAAGGAGCAAAGGGAACACCGGACAGTCAGGTTTCCAGCCGCCTTGAGGCAGCCCCTCGAATCAGAGAGGGAGAATGTGCAGACCCTTGAATTAGAAGGGGAGAAGGTGGACGCGCCACAAATAGAGAATTATGAGGAGGCCCTGGAGGCAACTGTGAGGAGAATGAGAAAGGAGTGGACAACTGAGAAAGTAACGGAGTTACTGCTGAGACCCCAACTGGAGGAACCCGAGGAATTGTTGTCGCTGGGAACTCCGCCACTGGCTCCGACAGCCGTGAGCTTGCAAAGCCTTCTGGATGAACCCGAGGGATTGTTGTCGCTGGGAACTCCGCCACTGACCCCGACAGCCGTGAGCTTGCAAAGCCTTCTGGAAACTTCCGAAGCAGACGAAGCTGTGGGGGAACTAATTTCCCTGGATCCTGAACCGGTCCAGGTTGAGGCCCAGAAGCCACATAATAGGGTGGAGGAAATGTCCTTGGGGTCTCAGAACAGTTGGTGGGACATGGAGGAACCCCAGCCGAGTAGAGTGTCACGTCATCAGAACACACAAAGAAAGATGACAGACTGGAATCTGAAAGTTAGGAGGAAGTGCCTAATAATTGGGGATTCCAATTTGGCCAAGATTCCACCATACTATAATGATGACGTGCAAGTGGAGTGTTACCCGGGTGGCCATTTCAGACATGGTCAGGGCCTGATGGAAAGAACAGTAGCACCTGAGGATGTGGTGGTCGAAAAAATTGTTTTGGCTTTTGGCATCAACAGCAGGGCCAACAAATGTAAGGAGACCACAGTTAAGAATCTGCAGGGAGCCATAAGAGCCTCAAAGCGAAAGTTCCCTTATGCAGAGGTCTGGATTCCTCTGATTAATTTTTCGGAGGAGCTTCCAGCGGAGGAGAAAGAGAATCTGCAGGACTTGAATTGCCACATTGAAAGAAATATGGGCTACATTCCTCTCTTGCCTGCTTCCAAATTTCAGGTGGGGGGTGATGATGTTCATTGGACGGAGGAGACGGCAGCAGCCATGTTCACCCATTGGTTGGAAGTTTTAAACTCGCCTGCCCATTGAGTCTCTATGTAGAAGGGGCAATGGAGGAACGGTCCTTGGTGGCGCAGGATGTGGTGGTTCTGGCGAAGAATTTTTCTTTATCCAGGCCACAGCTGAGTGTACTGCAGAAGGGCTTGTCTTTCATTCCTTCCCTGGATATTGGAAAAAACCAAAAAGCACAGTTTGAATTAGATTTACAAAATTATCATAGGAAATTAAAATTAATTACCTATTTCAAGGACTCAGGCAGACAGGACCCACTCCCATGGATGGGCCCTTCTACCTGGACGCCTCCGGTACGAGACTTACCTGTGGAAATCCAAGAATTGATCGATTTGGACCGTGAAACATTTGACAAATATTGGATACCTGTCCTGGAGAAACGCAATTTGACGGTAGAGGAGGTAAAAGCTTTACGGGAGTTGACACATATGAAACATGTGGTGATAAAGCCAGCCGACAAGGGTTCAGCGGTGGTCGTCTTGGGCCGGGAACAATACGTCATGGAAGCGGAGAGACAATTAAATGATCCGATATATTACAAAAAATTGGAGAAACCCATTTATTGGGAAACCTTGCCAAAAGTGGCAGAAATTGTAAAACGGTTGAAAAATAAAACATTTATTAATGCGAAGCAGCAAAAATATTTGATGGGGCAGGTGGAACCGAGGGAACGGCGGTTTTACATCCTCCCCAAAATCCATAAAAGTCCCGAAAAGTGGACGGTTCCATTCCAGGTTCCCCCGGGGAGACCGATAGTGTCAGATTGTGGGAGCGACACATACGCCACAGCAGAGTATCTAGACTACTATCTTAATCCGCTCTCAGTGAAACACCCGGCATATGTGAGGGACACATACCATTTTATTGAGATGGTGAAAGCTCTGGAGATTCACTCGGATTTCTTGTTCTTTTCAATGGATGTGGACAATTTATACACCAACATTCCAATACCAACGGGGATGGAATGCGTGCGCAAGATTTTTCAAAAATATCCCGACCCAAAACGCCCTGATGCTGAATTGCTCGAATTGTTAGACATCAATCTGACAAGGAACGATTTCATATTTAACAACAGACATTATTTACAAGTAAAAGGCACAGCTATGGGAAAGAAATTTGCCCCAGCCTACGCCAACATATTCATGGCAAATTGGGAGGAGGAAGTTCTTGCAAAATGCAAACAAAAACCATCTTGTTACCTGAGATATTTGGATGATATATGGGGAATTTGGACCGGGACAGAACAAGAATTTTGGAAATTTGTGGCTATTCTAAATTCTCATGATCCGTCAATTCAACTAAAAACAGAAATTCACCGGCAATCAATTGATTTTTTGGACACCACTATTTACAAGGGACAAAATTTTACTCATGATTCCAAATTAGATATAAAAGTACATTTCAAAATTACAGACACACATGCTTTGGTACATAAATCAAGCTTCCACCCAGCCCACACATTCAGGGGGATTGTGAAATCGCAACTCCTACGATTTCATAGAATATGTACAAGACAAGATGATTTCCTGACGGCGGTCAAAACCCTATTCAAGGCCTTGAAGAACCGTGGCTATGGGAAGTCGTTCTTACGGAACTGCCTAAAGACCTTCCGAGAAAGACGACAAAGGGAACGTCCCAATCTCATTCCAATGATTGTGACTTATTCAACTATGTGCAACAGTCTCCAGAGGAGACTAAAACACAATTTTCACCGAATTTTGTCCCCGACGGCATGGATGCCGCAATCGACAGTGATAGCGGCCTTTAGAAGAAATAAGAATTTGCAAGACTTATTGGTCCGAGCCAGCTTGCCGCAATTAGAGAAACGAAAATCTCAGCCATTGAGCAGACACTTCACGGGCCTTAAATTCGTCCGAAATGCCCGTGAGAAGACGGTCTTCAAAATAGAACAGGTCTTTAGCCCATGTTCAACAAATTGTGTTTATTTGATATATTGTGAGAAGTGTGGTGTTAAATACGTTGGAGAAACCAAAAACTCTTTAATAATGCGCTTGACACAACACACATACAACATACGTAACAAAAAAGAAATGGACAGACCATTGGTACTCCATTTTGTAGGCCATGGTCTTGAATCTTTGAGGATTTCGGGGTTGCAGCGATGTACAGAGTGGTCGGATAGCAAGAGGAAGGCTGTAGAGAGGCATTGGATATGGTTGTTGGGAACGCGGGGTCCTTATGGTTTGAACACCAACCCTAACCCTAACCCCTACCCCAACTCTAACCCTAACCCCAACCCTAACCCCAACCCATAACCCTAACCTCCAACCCTAACCCTAACCTTAACCCCAACCCTAACCCAAACCCCAACCCTAACCCCTAACCCCAACGCCTAACCCCAACCCTAACCCCCAACCCTAACCCCCAACCCTAACCCCTAACCCCAACCCCTAACCCCTAACCCTAACCCCAACCCTAACCCCAACCCCTAACCCCAACCCCTAACCCCCAACCCTAACCCCAACCCTAACCTTAACCCCTAACCCCAACCCTAACCCCTAACCCCAACCCTAAAACCCTAACCCCCAACCCTAACCCCTAACCCCAACCCCTAACCCCTAACCCTAACCCCAACCCTAACCCCAACCCCTAACCCCAACCCCTAACCCCCAACCCTAACCCCAACCCTAACCTTAACCCCTAACCCCAACCCTAACCCCTAACCCCAACCCTAACCCCCAACCCTAACCCCTAACCCCAACCCTAATCCCAACCCTAACCCCAACCCCTAACCCCAACCCTAACCCCAACCCCTAACCCCAACCCCTAACCCTAACCCCAACCCCAACCCCAACCCCTAACCCCTAACCCTAACTCATACGGCAACCCTATAATTGTACATAACCCTAATTTCATGGTGTTTATAAAAAAAAGATAAAAATATCATAGGTGCATAATTAGTGGGATGTTAAAATGTATAGTAATTTTATGATGTTAAGAAAGATACAAAAGATAAATAGATCACTAATGCATAATAAATGAGTAGTCGATATGTACAGCAAATTCAGGATGTTAAAAAAGGTAAATACGATTAAAATGCATAAATAATGACATGTAAATATGTACAGTACATTTGTGTATATATATATATATAAATATATACACTTTAAAGTTAAATTAGGATACAAAGTATAGGTTTGCTTTTTCATTGTACAGGGAGTGGGCGTGTTCAATTTGAGTTGGGGCGGGCTGGTTTCGCAATTAGAGTTGCTCGCAGACTCACAGCTGCTCAGTTGGAGTTTAGTCGTCGCAGAGGCAACATCTCTCGCTTAAGAGCTTAATTGCGTGTGGTTGTTTTTCAGTGTGCCAGATACCTGAAGAAGGCTCTGAAAGAGCCGAAACGTCGTTTTGGCACACTACTATTGATTTTTTGATTACTAATTGATATTTTTGTTTATATTTTCAAATTTTTCCAATTTTTTACTTTTTTTCTCTTTTCTTAGGATTTTGGGTTTTATGTTTTTGGGGGGGCTTATTACTTAAATAACAAAGGCGACTCCTATTATAGTAAATAAGTTTTATTAGTGATTTATTATACATAGTAAACCCTAGACACATAACATACATTCACGAACAACACATACACAAATACAAACAATGGACGGTGGGTGGACAGTAGTCCGTTATGGACGCCGTCGACCTGGACCACATGATAGGGACTATGGCCCTGAGAGAGGCCGTGGATGGAAGGACAGAGCACCTTCCTTCCGCTCCAGGAGGGGGGGATATTCCCCCTATCCTGCGAGGGGAAGGGTTCAGTCCCTTTTTCCTAACCCTAACCCTAACCCTAACCCTAACCCTAACCCCTAACCCCTAACCCTAACCCTAACCCTAACCCTAACCCTAACCCTAACCCTAACCCTAACCCTCTAACCCTAACCCTAACCCTAACCCTAACCCTAACCCTAACCCTAACCCTAACCCTAACCCTAACCCTCTAACCCTAACCCTAACCCTAACCCTAACCCTAACCCTAACCCTAACCCTAACCCCTAACCCTAACCCCTAACCCCAACCCCTAACCCCTAACCCTAACCCCAACCCTAACCCCAACCCCTAACCCCAACCCCTAACCCCCAACCCTAACCCCAACCCTAACCTTAACCCCTAACCCCAACCCTAACCCCTAACCCCAACCCTAACCCCCAACCCTAACCCCTAACCCCAACCCCTAACCCCAACCCTAATCCCAACCCTAACCCCAACCCCTAACCCCAACCCTAACCCCAACCCCTAACCCCAACCCCTAACCCTAACCCCAACCCCAACCCCAACCCCTAACCCCTAACCCTAACTCATACGGCAACCCTATAATTGTACATAACCCTAATTTCATGGTGTTTATAAAAAAAAGATAAAAATATCATAGGTGCATAATTAGTGGGATGTTAAAATGTATAGTAATTTTATGATGTTAAGAAAGATACAAAAGATAAATAGATCACTAATGCATAATAAATGAGTAGTCGATATGTACAGCAAATTCAGGATGTTAAAAAAGGTAAATACGATTAAAATGCATAAATAATGACATGTAAATATGTACAGTACATTTGTGTATATATATATATATAAATATATACACTTTAAAGTTAAATTAGGATACAAAGTATAGGTTTGCTTTTTCATTGTACAGGGAGTGGGCGTGTTCAATTTGAGTTGGGGCGGGCTGGTTTCGCAATTAGAGTTGCTCGCAGACTCACAGCTGCTCAGTTGGAGTTTAGTCGTCGCAGAGGCAACATCTCTCGCTTAAGAGCTTAATTGCGTGTGGTTGTTTTTCAGTGTGCCAGATACCTGAAGAAGGCTCTGAAAGAGCCGAAACGTCGTTTTGGCACACTACTATTGATTTTTTGATTACTAATTGATATTTTTGTTTATATTTTCAAATTTTTCCAATTTTTTACTTTTTTTCTCTTTTCTTAGGATTTTGGGTTTTATGTTTTTGGGGGGGCTTATTACTTAAATAACAAAGGCGACTCCTATTATAGTAAATAAGTTTTATTAGTGATTTATTATACATAGTAAACCCTAGACACATAACATACATTCACGAACAACACATACACAAATACAAACAATGGACGGTGGGTGGACAGTAGTCCGTTATGGACGCCGTCGACCTGGACCACATGATAGGGACTATGGCCCTGAGAGAGGCCGTGGATGGAAGGACAGAGCACCTTCCTTCCGCTCCAGGAGGGGGGGATATTCCCCCTATCCTGCGAGGGGAAGGGTTCAGTCCCTTTTTCCTAACCCTAACCCTAACCCTAACCCTAACCCTAACCCCTAACCCCTAACCCTAACCCTAACCCTAACCCTAACCCTAACCCTAACCCTAACCCTAACCCTAACCCTAACCCTCTAACCCTAACCCTAACCCTAACCCTAACCCTAACCCTAACCCTAACCCTAACCCTAACCCTAACCCTCTAACCCTAACCCTAACCCTAACCCTAACCCTAACCCTAACCCTAACCCTAACCCTAACCCCTAACCCTAACCCCTAACCCCAACCCCTAACCCCTAACCCTAACCCCAACCCTAACCCCAACCCCTAACCCCAACCCCTAACCCCCAACCCTAACCCCAACCCTAACCTTAACCCCTAACCCCAACCCTAACCCCTAACCCCAACCCTAACCCCCAACCCTAACCCCTAACCCCAACCCCTAACCCCAACCCTAATCCCAACCCTAACCCCAACCCCTAACCCCAACCCTAACCCCAACCCCTAACCCCAACCCCTAACCCTAACCCCAACCCCAACCCCAACCCCTAACCCCTAACCCTAACTCATACGGCAACCCTATAATTGTACATAACCCTAATTTCATGGTGTTTATAAAAAAAAGATAAAAATATCATAGGTGCATAATTAGTGGGATGTTAAAATGTATAGTAATTTTATGATGTTAAGAAAGATACAAAAGATAAATAGATCACTAATGCATAATAAATGAGTAGTCGATATGTACAGCAAATTCAGGATGTTAAAAAAGGTAAATACGATTAAAATGCATAAATAATGACATGTAAATATGTACAGTACATTTGTGTATATATATATATATATAAATATATACACTTTAAAGTTAAATTAGGATACAAAGTATAGGTTTGCTTTTTCATTGTACAGGGAGTGGGCGTGTTCAATTTGAGTTGGGGCGGGCTGGTTTCGCAATTAGAGTTGCTCGCAGACTCACAGCTGCTCAGTTGGAGTTTAGTCGTCGCAGAGGCAACATCTCTCGCTTAAGAGCTTAATTGCGTGTGGTTGTTTTTCAGTGTGCCAGATACCTGAAGAAGGCTCTGAAAGAGCCGAAACGTCGTTTTGGCACACTACTATTGATTTTTTGATTACTAATTGATATTTTTGTTTATATTTTCAAATTTTTCCAATTTTTTACTTTTTTTCTCTTTTCTTAGGATTTTGGGTTTTATGTTTTTGGGGGGGCTTATTACTTAAATAACAAAGGCGACTCCTATTATAGTAAATAAGTTTTATTAGTGATTTATTATACATAGTAAACCCTAGACACATAACATACATTCACGAACAACACATACACAAATACAAACAATGGACGGTGGGTGGACAGTAGTCCGTTATGGACGCCGTCGACCTGGACCACATGATAGGGACTATGGCCCTGAGAGAGGCCGTGGATGGAAGGACAGAGCACCTTCCTTCCGCTCCAGGAGGGGGGGATATTCCCCCTATCCTGCGAGGGGAAGGGTTCAGTCCCTTTTTCCTAACCCTAACCCTAACCCTAACCCTAACCCTAACCCCTAACCCCTAACCCTAACCCTAACCCTAACCCTAACCCTAACCCTAACCCTAACCCTAACCCTAACCCTAACCCTCTAACCCTAACCCTAACCCTAACCCTAACCCTAACCCTAACCCTAACCCTAACCCTAACCCTCTAACCCTAACCCTAACCCTAACCCTAACCCTAACCCTAACCCTAACCCTAACCCT
>NW_027520741.1:660000-837500 GCF_051991255.1 Vanacampus margaritifer | reverse complement strand
GTTTGCTTTTTCATTGTACAGGGAGTGGGCGTGTTCAATTTGAGTTGGGGCGGGCTGGTTTCGCAATTAGAGTTGCTCGCAGACTCACAGCTGCTCAGTTGGAGTTTAGTCGTCGCAGAGGCAACATCTCTCGCTTAAGAGCTTAATTGCGTGTGGTTGTTTTTCAGTGTGCCAGATACCTGAAGAAGGCTCTGAAAGAGCCGAAACGTCGTTTTGGCACACTACTATTGATTTTTTGATTACTAATTGATATTTTTGTTTATATTTTCAAATTTTTCCAATTTTTTACTTTTTTTCTCTTTTCTTAGGATTTTGGGTTTTATGTTTTTGGGGGGGCTTATTACTTAAATAACAAAGGCGACTCCTATTATAGTAAAAAAGTTTGATTAGCGATTTATTATACATAGTAAACCCTAGACACATAACATACATTCACGAACAACACATACACAAATACAAACAATGGACGGTGGGTGGACAGTAGTCCGTTATGGACGCCGTCGACCTGGACCACATGATAGGGACTATGGCCCTGAGAGAGGCCGTGGATGGAAGGACAGATCACCTTCCTTCCGCTCCAGGAGGGGGGGATATTCCCCCTATCCTGCGAGGGGAAGGGTTCAGTCCCTTTTTCCTAACCCTAACCCTAACCCTAACCCTAACCCTAACCCTAACCCCCTAACCCTAACCCTAACCCTAACCCTAACCCTAACCCCCTAACCCTAACCCTAACCCTAACCCTAACCCTAACCCTAACCCTACCAGGTGTCAAAGTCCCCCAATGAACCTGGGAAGGAAAGAGCTGTCAGGATGGCCGAGTGGTCTAAGTCGCTGTGTTCGGGTCGCAGTCCCCACTGGAGGCGTGGGTTCGAATCCCAGAGATTCCCCCATAGGAATGAATGGTCGAAATGCCCAGTTGAAATGAATGGCGGGCTACCAGGTGTCAAAGTCCCCCAATGAACCTGGGAAGGAAAGAGCTGTCAGGATGGCTGAGCGGTCTAAGTCGCTGTGTTCGGGTCGCAGTCCCCACTGGAGGCGTGGGTTCGAATCCCAGAGATTCCCCCATAGGAATGAATGGTCGAAATGCCCCATTGAAATGAATGGCGGGATACAGGATGGCCGAGCGGTCTAAGTCGCTGCGCTAGGGTCGCAGTCCCCACTGGAGGCGCGGGTGCGAATCCCAGAGATTCCCCCATAGGAATGAATGGTCGAAATGCCCAGTTGAAATGAATGGCGGGCTACCAGGTGTCAAAGTCCCCCATTGGACATTGGAAGGAAAGAGCTGTCAGGATGGCCGAGCGGTCTAAGTCGCTGCGCTAGGGTCGCAGTCCCCACTGGAGGCGCGGGTTCGAATCCCAGAGATTCCCCCATAGGAATGAATGGTCGAAATGCCCCATTGAAATGAATGGCGGGCTACCAGGTGTCAAAGTCCCCCATTGGACATTGGAAGGAAAGAGCTGTCAGGATGGCTGAGCGGTCTAAGTCGCTGTGTTCATGTCGCAGTCCCCACTGGAGGCGTGGGTTCGAATCCCAGAGATTCCCCCATAGGAATGAATGGTCGAAATGCCCCATTGAAATGAATGGCGGGCTACCAGGTGTCAAAGTCCTCCAATGAACTTGGGAAGGAAAGAGCTGTCAGGATGGCTGAGCGGTCTAAGTCGCTGCGTTCGGGTCGCAGTCCCCACTGGAGGCGTGGGTTCGAATCCCAGAGATTCCCCCATAGGAATGAATGGTCGAAATGCCCCATTGAAATGAATGGCGGGATACCAGGTGTCAAAGTCCCTCATTGAACATTGGAAGGAAAGAGCTGTCAGGATGGCCGAGCGGTCTAAGTCGCTGCGCTAGGGTCGCAGTCCCCACTGGAGGCGCGGGTTCGAATCCCAGAGATTCCCCCATAGGAATGAATGGTCGAAATGCCCAGTTGAAATGAATGGCGGGCTACCAGGTATCAAAGTCTCCCATTGGACATTGGAAGGAAAGAGCTGTCAGGATGGCCGAGCGGTCTAAGTCGCTGCGCTAGGGTCGCAGTCCCCACTGGAGGCGTGGGTTCGAATCCCAGAGATTCCCCCATAGGAATGAATGGTCGAAATGCCCCATTGAAACGAATGGCGGGATACCAGGTGTCAAAGTCTCCCATTGGACATTGGAAGGAAAGAGCTGTCAGGATGGCTGAGCGGTCTAAGTCGCTGCGTTCGGGTCGCAGTCCCCACTGGAGGCGTGGGTTCGAATCCCAGAGATTCCCCCATAGGAATGAATGGTCGAAATGCCCCATTGAAATGAATGGCGGGATACCAGGTGTCAAAGTCCCCCATTGAACATTGGAAGGAAAGAGCTGTCAGGATGGCCGAGCGGTCTAAGTCGCTGCGCTAGGGTCGCAGTCCCCACTGGAGGCGCGGGTTCGAATCCCAGAGATTCCCCCATAGGAATGAATGGTCGAAATGCCCAGTTGAAATGAATGGCGGGCTACCAGGTATCAAAGTCTCCCATTGGACATTGGAAGGAAAGAGCTGTCAGGATGGCCGAGCGGTCTAAGTCGCTGCGCTAGGGTCGCAGTCCCCACTGGAGGCGCGGGTTCGAATCCCAGAGATTCCCCCATCGGAATGAATGGTCGAAATGCCCAGTTGAAATGAATGGCGGGCTACCAGGTGTCAAAGTCTCCCATTGGACATTGGAAGGAAAGAGCTGTCAGGATGGCCGAGCGGTCTAAGTCGCTGCGCTAGGGTCGCAGTCCCCACTGGAGGCGCGGGTTCGAATCCCAGAGATTTCCCCATAGGAATGAATGGTCGAAATGCCCCATTGAAATGAATGGCGGGCTACCAGGTGTCAAAGTCCCCCATTGGACATTGGAAGGAAAGAGCTGTCAGGATGGCTGAGCGGTCTAAGTCGCTGCGTTCGGGTCGCAGTCCCCACTGGAGGCGTGGGTTCGAATCCCAGAGATTCCCCCATAGGAATGAATGGTTGAAATGCCCCATTGAAATGAATGGCGGGATACCAGGTGTCAAAGTCTCCCATTGGACATTGGAAGGAAAGAGCTGTCAGGATGGCCGAGCGGTCTAAGTCGCTGCGCTAGGGTCGCAGTCCCCACTGGAGGCGCGGGTTCGAATCCCAGAGATTCCCCCATAGGAATGAATGGTCGAAATGCCCAGTTGAAATGAATGGCGGGCTACCAGGTGTCAAAGTCTCCCATTGGACATTGGAAGGAAAGAGCTGTCAGGATGGCCGAGCGGTCTAAGTCGCTGCGCTAGGGTCGCAGTCCCCACTGGAGGCGTGGGTTCGAATCCCAGAGATTCCCCCATAGGAATGAATGGTCGAAATGCCCCATTGAAATGAATGGCGGGATACCAGGTGTCAAAGTCCCCCAATGAACCTGGGAAGGAAAGAGCTGTCAGGATGGCCGAGTGGTCTAAGTCGCTGTGTTCGGGTCGCAGTCCCCACTGGAGGCGTGGGTTCGAATCCCAGAGATTCCCCCATAGGAATGAATGGTCGAAATGCCCAGTTGAAATGAATGGCGGGCTACCAGGTGTCAAAGTCCCCCAATGAACCTGGGAAGGAAAGAGCTGTCAGGATGGCCGAGTGGTCTAAGTCGCTGTGTTCGGGTCGCAGTCCCCACTGGAGGTGAGGGTTCGAATCCCAGAGATTCCCCCATAGGAATGAATGGTCGAAATGCCCAGTTGAAATGAATGGCGGGATACCAGGTGTCAAAGTCCCCCAATGAACCTGGGAAGGAAAGAGCTGTCAGGATGGCTGAGCGGTCTAAGTCGCTGTGTTCGGGTCGCAGTCCCCACTGGAGGTGAGGGTTCGAATCCCAGAGATTCCCCCATAGGAATGAATGGTCGAAATGCCCAGTTGAAATGAATGGCGGGATACCAGGTGTCAAAGTCCCCCAATGAACCTGGGAAGGAAAGAGCTGTCAGGATGGCTGAGCGGTCTAAGTCGCTGCGTTCGGGTCGCAGTCCCCACTGGAGGCGTGGGTTCGAATCCCAGAGATTCCCCCATAGGAATGAATGGTCGAAATGCCCCATTGAAACGAATGGCGGGATACCAGGTGTCAAAGTCCCCCATTGAACATTGGAAGGAAAGAGCTGTCAGGATGGCCGAGCGGTCTAAGTCGCTGCGCTAGGGTCGCAGTCCCCACTGGAGGCGCGGGTTCGAATCCCAGAGATTCCCCCATAGGAATGAATGGTCGAAATGCCCAGTTGAAATGAATGGCGGGATACCAGGTGTCAAAGTCCCCCATTGGACATTGGAAGGAAAGAGCTGTCAGGATGGCCGAGCGGTCTAAGTCGCTGCGCTAGGGTCGCAGTCCCCACTGGAGGCCCGGGTTCGAATCCCAGAGATTCCCCCATAGGAATGAATGGTCGAAATGCCCAGTTGAAATGAATGGCGGGCTACCAGGTGTCAAAGTCCCCCATTGGACATTGGAAGGAAAGAGCTGTCAGGATGGCCGAGCGGTCTAAGTCGCTGCGCTAGGGTCGCAGTCCCCACTGGAGGCGTGGGTTCGAATCCCAGAGATTCCCCCATTGGAATGAATGGTCGAAATGCCCCATTGAAATGAATGGCGGGATACCAGGTGTCAAAGTCCCCCATTGAACATTGGAAGGAAAGAGCTGTCAGGATGGCCGAGCGGTCTAAGTCGCTGCGCTCGGGTCGCAGTCCCCACTGGAGGTGCGGGTTCGAATCCCAGAGATTCCCCCATAGGAATGAATGGTCAAAATGCCCAATTGAAATGAATGGCGGGCTACCAGGTGTCAAAGTCCCCCAATGAACCTGGGAAGGAAAGAGCTGTCAGGATGGCTGAGCGGTCTAAGTCGCTGCGTTCGGGTCGCAGTCCCCACTGTAGGCGAGGGTTCGAATCCCAGAGATTCCCCCATAGGAATGAATGGTCGAAATGCCCCATTGAAATGAATGGCGGGATACCAGGTGTCAAAGTCCCCCAATGAAACTTGGAAGGAAAGAGCTGTCAGGATGGCTGAGCGGTCTAAGTCGCTGCGTTCGGGTCGCAGTCCCCACTGGAGGTGAGGGTTCGAATCCCAGAGATTCCCCCATAGGAATGAATGGTCGAAATGCCCCATTGAAATGAATGGCGGGATACCAGGTGTCATAGTCCCCCAATGAACCTGGGAAGGAAAGAGCTGTCAGGATGGCTGAGCGGTCTAAGTCGCTGCGTTCGGGTCGCAGTCCCCACTGGAGGCGTGGGTTCGAATCCCAGAGATTCCCCCATTGGAATGAATGGTCGAAATGCCCCATTGAAATGAAGGGCGGGATACCAGGTGTCAAAGTCCCCCATTGAACATTGGAAGGAAAGAGATGTCAGGATGGCCGAGCGGTCTAAGTCGCTGCGCTAGGGTCACAGTCCCCACTGGAGGCGTGGGTTCGAATCCCAGAGATTCCCCCATAGGAATGAATGGTCGAAATGCCCCATTGAAATGAATGGCGGGCTACCAGGTGTCAAAGTCCTCCAATGAACTTGGGAAGGAAAGAGCTGTCAGGATGGCTGAGCGGTCTAAGTCGCTGCGTTCGGGTCGCAGTCCCCACTGGAGGCGTGGGTTCGAATCCCAGAGATTCCCCCATAGGAATGAATGGTCGAAATGCCCCATTGAAATGAATGGCGGGATACCAGGTGTCAAAGTCCCCCATTGAACATTGGAAGGAAAGAGCTGTCAGGATGGCCGAGCGGTCTAAGTCGCTGCGCTAGGGTCGCAGTCCCCACTGGAGGCGCGGGTTCGAATCCCAGAGATTCCCCCATAGGAATGAATGGTCGAAATGCCCCATTGAAATGAATGGCGGGCTACCAGGTGTCAAAGTCCCCCATTGAACATTGGAAGGAAAGAGCTGTCAGGATGGCCGAGCGGTCTAAGTCGCTGCGCTAGGGTCGCAGTCCCCACTGGAGGCGCGGGTTCGAATCCCAGAGATTCCCCCATAGGAATGAATGGTCGAAATGCCCAGTTGAAATGAATGGCGGGCTACCAGGTGTCAAAGTCCCCCATTGGACATTGGAAGGAAAGAGCTGTCAGGATGGCCGAGCGGTCTAAGTCGCTGCGCTAGGGTCGCAGTCCCCACTGGAGGCGCGGGTTCGAATCCCAGAGATTCCCCCATAGAAATGAATGGTCGAAATGCCCCATTGAAATGAATGGCGGGATACCAGGTGTCAAAGTCCCCCATTGAACATTGGAAGGAAAGAGCTGTCAGGATGGCCGAGCGGTCTATGTCGCTGCGCTAGGGTCGCAGTCCCCACTGGAGGCGCGGGTTCGAATCCCAGAGATTCCCCCATAGGAATGAATGGTCGAAATGCCCCATTGAAATGAATGGCGGGCTACCAGGTGTCAAAGTCCCCCAATGAACCTGGGAAGGAAAGAGCTGTCAGGATGGCTGAGTGGTCTAAGTCGCTGCGTTCGGGTCGCAGTCCCCACTGGAGGCGTGGGTTCGAATCCCAGAGATTCCCCCATAGGAATGAATGGTCGAAATGCCCCATTGAAATGAATGGCGGGATACCAGGTGTCAAAGTCCCCCATTGAACATTGGAAGGAAAGAGCTGTCAGGATGGCCGAGCGGTCTAAGTCGCTGCGCTAGGGTCGCAGTCCCCACTGGAGGCGCGGGTGCGAATCCCAGAGATTCCCCCATAGGAATGAATGGTCGAAATGCCCAGTTGAAATGAATGGCGGGCTACCAGGTGTCAAAGTCCCCCATTGGACATTGGAAGGAAAGAGCTGTCAGGATGGCCGAGCGGTCTAAGTCGCTGCGCTAGGGTCGCAGTCCCCACTGGAGGCGCGGGTTCGAATCCCAGAGATTCCCCCATAGGAATGAATGGTCGAAATGCCCCATTGAAATGAATGGCGGGCTACCAGGTGTCAAAGTCCCCCATTGGACATTGGAAGGAAAGAGCTGTCAGGATGGCTGAGCGGTCTAAGTCGCTGTGTTCATGTCGCAGTCCCCACTGGAGGCGTGGGTTCGAATCCCAGAGATTCCCCCATAGGAATGAATGGTCGAAATGCCCCATTGAAATGAATGGCGGGCTACCAGGTGTCAAAGTCCTCCAATGAACTTGGGAAGGAAAGAGCTGTCAGGATGGCTGAGCGGTCTAAGTCGCTGCGTTCGGGTCGCAGTCCCCACTGGAGGCGTGGGTTCGAATCCCAGAGATTCCCCCATAGGAATGAATGGTCGAAATGCCCCATTGAAATGAATGGCGGGATACCAGGTGTCAAAGTCCCTCATTGAACATTGGAAGGAAAGAGCTGTCAGGATGGCCGAGCGGTCTAAGTCGCTGCGCTAGGGTCGCAGTCCCCACTGGAGGCGCGGGTTCGAATCCCAGAGATTCCCCCATAGGAATGAATGGTCGAAATGCCCAGTTGAAATGAATGGCGGGCTACCAGGTATCAAAGTCTCCCATTGGACATTGGAAGGAAAGAGCTGTCAGGATGGCCGAGCGGTCTAAGTCGCTGCGCTAGGGTCGCAGTCCCCACTGGAGGCGTGGGTTCGAATCCCAGAGATTCCCCCATAGGAATGAATGGTCGAAATGCCCCATTGAAACGAATGGCGGGATACCAGGTGTCAAAGTCTCCCATTGGACATTGGAAGGAAAGAGCTGTCAGGATGGCTGAGCGGTCTAAGTCGCTGCGTTCGGGTCGCAGTCCCCACTGGAGGCGTGGGTTCGAATCCCAGAGATTCCCCCATAGGAATGAATGGTCGAAATGCCCCATTGAAATGAATGGCGGGATACCAGGTGTCAAAGTCCCCCATTGAACATTGGAAGGAAAGAGCTGTCAGGATGGCCGAGCGGTCTAAGTCGCTGCGCTAGGGTCGCAGTCCCCACTGGAGGCGCGGGTTCGAATCCCAGAGATTCCCCCATAGGAATGAATGGTCGAAATGCCCAGTTGAAATGAATGGCGGGCTACCAGGTATCAAAGTCTCCCATTGGACATTGGAAGGAAAGAGCTGTCAGGATGGCCGAGCGGTCTAAGTCGCTGCGCTAGGGTCGCAGTCCCCACTGGAGGCGCGGGTTCGAATCCCAGAGATTCCCCCATCGGAATGAATGGTCGAAATGCCCAGTTGAAATGAATGGCGGGCTACCAGGTGTCAAAGTCTCCCATTGGACATTGGAAGGAAAGAGCTGTCAGGATGGCCGAGCGGTCTAAGTCGCTGCGCTAGGGTCGCAGTCCCCACTGGAGGCGCGGGTTCGAATCCCAGAGATTTCCCCATAGGAATGAATGGTCGAAATGCCCCATTGAAATGAATGGCGGGCTACCAGGTGTCAAAGTCCCCCATTGGACATTGGAAGGAAAGAGCTGTCAGGATGGCTGAGCGGTCTAAGTCGCTGCGTTCGGGTCGCAGTCCCCACTGGAGGCGTGGGTTCGAATCCCAGAGATTCCCCCATAGGAATGAATGGTTGAAATGCCCCATTGAAATGAATGGCGGGATACCAGGTGTCAAAGTCTCCCATTGGACATTGGAAGGAAAGAGCTGTCAGGATGGCCGAGCGGTCTAAGTCGCTGCGCTAGGGTCGCAGTCCCCACTGGAGGCGCGGGTTCGAATCCCAGAGATTCCCCCATAGGAATGAATGGTCGAAATGCCCAGTTGAAATGAATGGCGGGCTACCAGGTGTCAAAGTCTCCCATTGGACATTGGAAGGAAAGAGCTGTCAGGATGGCCGAGCGGTCTAAGTCGCTGCGCTAGGGTCGCAGTCCCCACTGGAGGCGTGGGTTCGAATCCCAGAGATTCCCCCATAGGAATGAATGGTCGAAATGCCCCATTGAAATGAATGGCGGGATACCAGGTGTCAAAGTCCCCCAATGAACCTGGGAAGGAAAGAGCTGTCAGGATGGCCGAGTGGTCTAAGTCGCTGTGTTCGGGTCGCAGTCCCCACTGGAGGCGTGGGTTCGAATCCCAGAGATTCCCCCATAGGAATGAATGGTCGAAATGCCCAGTTGAAATGAATGGCGGGCTACCAGGTGTCAAAGTCCCCCAATGAACCTGGGAAGGAAAGAGCTGTCAGGATGGCCGAGTGGTCTAAGTCGCTGTGTTCGGGTCGCAGTCCCCACTGGAGGTGAGGGTTCGAATCCCAGAGATTCCCCCATAGGAATGAATGGTCGAAATGCCCAGTTGAAATGAATGGCGGGATACCAGGTGTCAAAGTCCCCCAATGAACCTGGGAAGGAAAGAGCTGTCAGGATGGCTGAGCGGTCTAAGTCGCTGTGTTCGGGTCGCAGTCCCCACTGGAGGTGAGGGTTCGAATCCCAGAGATTCCCCCATAGGAATGAATGGTCGAAATGCCCAGTTGAAATGAATGGCGGGATACCAGGTGTCAAAGTCCCCCAATGAACCTGGGAAGGAAAGAGCTGTCAGGATGGCTGAGCGGTCTAAGTCGCTGCGTTCGGGTCGCAGTCCCCACTGGAGGCGTGGGTTCGAATCCCAGAGATTCCCCCATAGGAATGAATGGTCGAAATGCCCCATTGAAACGAATGGCGGGATACCAGGTGTCAAAGTCCCCCATTGAACATTGGAAGGAAAGAGCTGTCAGGATGGCCGAGCGGTCTAAGTCGCTGCGCTAGGGTCGCAGTCCCCACTGGAGGCGCGGGTTCGAATCCCAGAGATTCCCCCATAGGAATGAATGGTCGAAATGCCCAGTTGAAATGAATGGCGGGATACCAGGTGTCAAAGTCCCCCATTGGACATTGGAAGGAAAGAGCTGTCAGGATGGCCGAGCGGTCTAAGTCGCTGCGCTAGGGTCGCAGTCCCCACTGGAGGCCCGGGTTCGAATCCCAGAGATTCCCCCATAGGAATGAATGGTCGAAATGCCCAGTTGAAATGAATGGCGGGCTACCAGGTGTCAAAGTCCCCCATTGGACATTGGAAGGAAAGAGCTGTCAGGATGGCCGAGCGGTCTAAGTCGCTGCGCTAGGGTCGCAGTCCCCACTGGAGGCGCGGGTTCGAATCCCAGAGATTCCCCCATAGGAATGAATGGTCGAAATGCCCCATTGAAATGAATGGCGGGCTACCAGGTGTCAAAGTCCCCCATTGGACATTGGAAGGAAAGAGCTGTCAGGATGGCTGAGCGGTCTAAGTCGCTGTGTTCGGGTCGCAGTCCCCACTGGAGGCGTGGGTTCGAATCCCAGAGATTCCCCCATTGGAATGAATGGTCGAAATGCCCCATTGAAATGAATGGCGGGATACCAGGTGTCAAAGTCCCCCATTGAACATTGGAAGGAAAGAGCTGTCAGGATGGCCGAGCGGTCTAAGTCGCTGCGCTCGGGTCGCAGTCCCCACTGGAGGTGCGGGTTCGAATCCCAGAGATTCCCCCATAGGAATGAATGGTCAAAATGCCCAATTGAAATGAATGGCGGGCTACCAGGTGTCAAAGTCCCCCAATGAACCTGGGAAGGAAAGAGCTGTCAGGATGGCTGAGCGGTCTAAGTCGCTGCGTTCGGGTCGCAGTCCCCACTGTAGGCGAGGGTTCGAATCCCAGAGATTCCCCCATAGGAATGAATGGTCGAAATGCCCCATTGAAATGAATGGCGGGATACCAGGTGTCAAAGTCCCCCAATGAAACTTGGAAGGAAAGAGCTGTCAGGATGGCTGAGCGGTCTAAGTCGCTGCGTTCGGGTCGCAGTCCCCACTGGAGGTGAGGGTTCGAATCCCAGAGATTCCCCCATAGGAATGAATGGTCGAAATGCCCCATTGAAATGAATGGCGGGATACCAGGTGTCATAGTCCCCCAATGAACCTGGGAAGGAAAGAGCTGTCAGGATGGCTGAGCGGTCTAAGTCGCTGCGTTCGGGTCGCAGTCCCCACTGGAGGCGTGGGTTCGAATCCCAGAGATTCCCCCATTGGAATGAATGGTCGAAATGCCCCATTGAAATGAAGGGCGGGATACCAGGTGTCAAAGTCCCCCATTGAACATTGGAAGGAAAGAGATGTCAGGATGGCCGAGCGGTCTAAGTCGCTGCGCTAGGGTCACAGTCCCCACTGGAGGCGTGGGTTCGAATCCCAGAGATTCCCCCATAGGAATGAATGGTCGAAATGCCCCATTGAAATGAATGGCGGGCTACCAGGTGTCAAAGTCCTCCAATGAACTTGGGAAGGAAAGAGCTGTCAGGATGGCTGAGCGGTCTAAGTCGCTGCGTTCGGGTCGCAGTCCCCACTGGAGGCGTGGGTTCGAATCCCAGAGATTCCCCCATAGGAATGAATGGTCGAAATGCCCCATTGAAATGAATGGCGGGATACCAGGTGTCAAAGTCCCCCATTGAACATTGGAAGGAAAGAGCTGTCAGGATGGCCGAGCGGTCTAAGTCGCTGCGCTAGGGTCGCAGTCCCCACTGGAGGCGCGGGTTCGAATCCCAGAGATTCCCCCATAGGAATGAATGGTCGAAATGCCCCATTGAAATGAATGGCGGGCTACCAGGTGTCAAAGTCCCCCATTGAACATTGGAAGGAAAGAGCTGTCAGGATGGCCGAGCGGTCTAAGTCGCTGCGCTAGGGTCGCAGTCCCCACTGGAGGCGCGGGTTCGAATCCCAGAGATTCCCCCATAGGAATGAATGGTCGAAATGCCCAGTTGAAATGAATGGCGGGCTACCAGGTGTCAAAGTCCCCCATTGGACATTGGAAGGAAAGAGCTGTCAGGATGGCCGAGCGGTCTAAGTCGCTGCGCTAGGGTCGCAGTCCCCACTGGAGGCGCGGGTTCGAATCCCAGAGATTCCCCCATAGAAATGAATGGTCGAAATGCCCCATTGAAATGAATGGCGGGATACCAGGTGTCAAAGTCCCCCATTGAACATTGGAAGGAAAGAGCTGTCAGGATGGCCGAGCGGTCTATGTCGCTGCGCTAGGGTCGCAGTCCCCACTGGAGGCGCGGGTTCGAATCCCAGAGATTCCCCCATAGGAATGAATGGTCGAAATGCCCCATTGAAATGAATGGCGGGCTACCAGGTGTCAAAGTCCCCCAATGAACCTGGGAAGGAAAGAGCTGTCAGGATGGCTGAGTGGTCTAAGTCGCTGCGTTCGGGTCGCAGTCCCCACTGGAGGCGTGGGTTCGAATCCCAGAGATTCCCCCATAGGAATGAATGGTCGAAATGCCCCATTGAAATGAATGGCGGGATACCAGGTGTCAAAGTCCCCCAATGAACCTGGGAAGGAAAGAGCTGTCAGGATGGCCGAGTGGTCTAAGTCGCTGTGTTCGGGTCGCAGTCCCCACTGGAGGCGTGGGTTCGAATCCCAGAGATTCCCCCATAGGAATGAATGGTCGAAATGCCCCATTGAAATGAATGGCGGGCTACCAGGTGTCAAAGTCCCCCATTGGACATTGGAAGGAAAGAGCTGTCAGGATGGCTGAGCGGTCTAAGTCGCTGTGTTCGGGTCGCAGTCCCCACTGGAGGCGTGGGTTCGAATCCCAGAGATTCCCCCATTGGAATGAATGGTCGAAATGCCCCATTGAAATGAATGGCGGGATACCAGGTGTCAAAGTCCCCCATTGAACATTGGAAGGAAAGAGATGTCAGGATGGCCGAGCGGTCTAAGTCGCTGCGCTAGGGTCACAGTCCCCACTGGAGGCGCGGGTTCGAATCCCAGAGATTCCCCCATAGGAATGAATGGTCGAAATGCCCAATTGAAATGAATGGCGGGCTACCAGGTGTCAAAGTCCCCCATTGAACCTTGGAAGGAAAGAGCTGTCAGGATGGCCGAGCGGTCTAAGTCGCTGCGATCGGGTCGCAGTCCCAACTGAAGGCGTGGGTTCGAATCCCAGAGATTCCCCCATAGGAATGAATGGTCGAAATGCCCCATTGAAATGAATGGCGGGCTACCAGGTGTCAAAGTCCTCCAATGAACTTGGGAAGGAAAGAGCTGTCAGGATGGCTGAGCGGTCTAAGTCGCTGCGTTCGGGTCGCAGTCCCCACTGGAGGCGTGGGTTCGAATCCCAGAGATTCCCCCATAGGAATGAATGGTCGAAATGCCCCATTGAAATGAATGGCGGGATACCAGGTGTCAAAGTCCCTCATTGAACATTGGAAGGAAAGAGCTGTCAGGATGGCCGAGCGGTCTAAGTCGCTGCGCTAGGGTCGCAGTCCCCACTGGAGGCGCGGGTTCGAATCCCAGAGATTCCCCCATAGGAATGAATGGTCGAAATGCCCAGTTGAAATGAATGGCGGGCTACCAGGTATCAAAGTCTCCCATTGGACATTGGAAGGAAAGAGCTGTCAGGATGGCCGAGCGGTCTAAGTCGCTGCGCTAGGGTCGCAGTCCCCACTGGAGGCGTGGGTTCGAATCCCAGAGATTCCCCCATAGGAATGAATGGTCGAAATGCCCCATTGAAACGAATGGCGGGATACCAGGTGTCAAAGTCTCCCATTGGACATTGGAAGGAAAGAGCTGTCAGGATGGCCGAGCGATTTAAGTCGCTGCGCTCGGGTCGCAGTCCCAACTGAAGGCGTGGGTTCGAATCCCAGAGATTCCCCCATTGGAATGAATGGTCGAAATGCCCCATTGAAATGAATGGCGGGATACCAGGTGTCAAAGTCCCCCATTGAACATTGGAAGGAAAGAGATGTCAGGATGGCCGAGCGGTCTAAGTCGCTGCGCTAGGGTCACAGTCCCCACTGGAGGCGCGGGTTCGAATCCCAGAGATTCCCCCATAGGAATGAATGGTCGAAATGCCCAATTGAAATGAATGGCGGGCTACCAGGTGTCAAAGTCCCCCATTGAACCTTGGAAGGAAAGAGCTGTCAGGATGGCCGAGCGGTCTAAGTCGCTGCGCTCGGGTCGCAGTCCCAACTGAAGGCGTGGGTTCGAATCCCAGAGATTCCCCCATAGGAATGAATGGTCGAAATGCCCCATTGAAATGAATGGCGGGCTACCAGGTGTCAAAGTCCTCCAATGAACTTGGGAAGGAAAGAGCTGTCAGGATGGCTGAGCGGTCTAAGTCGCTGCGTTCGGGTCGCAGTCCCCACTGGAGGCGTGGGTTCGAATCCCAGAGATTCCCCCATAGGAATGAATGGTCGAAATGCCCCATTGAAATGAATGGCGGGCTACCAGGTGTCAAAGTCCCCCATTGGACATTGGAAGGAAAGAGCTGTCAGGATGGCCGAGCGGTCTAAGTCGCTGCGTTCGGGTCGCAGTCCCCACTGGAGGCGTGGGTTCGAATCCCAGAGATTCCCCCATAGGAATGAATGGTCGAAATGCCCCATTGAAATGAATGGCGGGATACCAGGTGTCAAAGTCCCCCATTGAACATTGGAAGGAAAGAGCTGTCAGGATGGCCGAGCGGTCTAAGTCGCTGCGCTAGGGTCGCAGTCCCCACTGGAGGCGCGGGTTCGAATCCCAGAGATTCCCCCATAGGAATGAATGGTCGAAATGCCCAGTTGAAATGAATGGCGGGATACCAGGTGTCAAAGTCCCCCATTGAACATTGGAAGGAAAGAGCTGTCAGGATGGCCGAGCGGTCTAAGTCGCTGCGCTAGGGTCGCAGTCCCCACTGGAGGCGCGGGTTCGAATCCCAGAGATTCCCCCATAGAAATGAATGGTCGAAATGCCCCATTGAAATGAATGGCGGGATACCAGGTGTCAAAGTCCCCCATTGAACATTGGAAGGAAAGAGCTGTCAGGATGGCCGAGCGGTCTATGTCGCTGCGCTAGGGTCGCAGTCCCCACTGGAGGCGCGGGTTCGAATCCCAGAGATTCCCCCATAGGAATGAATGGTCGAAATGCCCCATTGAAATGAATGGCGGGCTACCAGGTGTCAAAGTCCCCCAATGAACCTGGGAAGGAAAGAGCTGTCAGGATGGCTGAGCGGTCTAAGTCGCTGCGTTCGGGTCGCAGTCCCCACTGGAGGCGTGGGTTCGAATCCCAGAGATTCCCCCATAGGAATGAATGGTCGAAATGCCCCATTGAAATGAATGGCGGGATACCAGGTGTCAAAGTCCCCCAATGAACCTGGGAAGGAAAGAGCTGTCAGGATGGCCGAGTGGTCTAAGTCGCTGTGTTCGGGTCGCAGTCCCCACTGGAGGCGTGGGTTCGAATCCCAGAGATTCCCCCATAGGAATGAATGGTCGAAATGCCCCATTGAAATGAATGGCGGGCTACCAGGTGTCAAAGTCCCCCATTGGACATTGGAAGGAAAGAGCTGTCAGGATGGCTGAGCGGTCTAAGTCGCTGTGTTCGGGTCGCAGTCCCCACTGGAGGCGTGGGTTCGAATCCCAGAGATTCCCCCATTGGAATGAATGGTCGAAATGCCCCATTGAAATGAATGGCGGGATACCAGGTGTCAAAGTCCCCCATTGAACATTGGAAGGAAAGAGATGTCAGGATGGCCGAGCGGTCTAAGTCGCTGCGCTAGGGTCACAGTCCCCACTGGAGGCGCGGGTTCGAATCCCAGAGATTCCCCCATAGGAATGAATGGTCGAAATGCCCAATTGAAATGAATGGCGGGCTACGAGGTGTCAAAGTCCCCCATTAAACCTTGGAAGGAAAGAGCTGTCAGGATGGCCGAGCGGTCTAAGTCGCTGCGCTCGGGTCGCAGTCCCAACTGAAGGCGTGGGTTCGAATCCCAGAGATTCCCCCATAGGAATGAATGGTCGAAATGCCCCATTGAAATGAATGGCGGGCTACCAGGTGTCAAAGTCCTCCAATGAACTTGGGAAGGAAAGAGCTGTCAGGATGGCTGAGCGGTCTAAGTCGCTGCGTTCGGGTCGCAGTCCCCACTGGAGGCGTGGGTTCGAATCCCAGAGATTCCCCCATAGGAATGAATGGTCGAAATGCCCCATTGAAATGAATGGCGGGATACCAGGTGTCAAAGTCCCTCATTGAACATTGGAAGGAAAGAGCTGTCAGGATGGCCGAGCGGTCTAAGTCGCTGCGCTAGGGTCGCAGTCCCCACTGGAGGCGCGGGTTCGAATCCCAGAGATTCCCCCATAGGAATGAATGGTCGAAATGCCCAGTTGAAATGAATGGCGGGCTACCAGGTATCAAAGTCTCCCATTGGACATTGGAAGGAAAGAGCTGTCAGGATGGCCGAGCGGTCTAAGTCGCTGCGCTAGGGTCGCAGTCCCCACTGGAGGCGTGGGTTCGAATCCCAGAGATTCCCCCATAGGAATGAATGGTCGAAATGCCCCATTGAAACGAATGGCGGGATACCAGGTGTCAAAGTCTCCCATTGGACATTGGAAGGAAAGAGCTGTCAGGATGGCCGAGCGATCTAAGTCGCTGCGCTCGGGTCGCAGTCCCAACTGAAGGCGTGGGTTCGAATCCCAGAGATTCCCCCATAGGAATGAATGGTCGAAATGCCCCATTGAAATGAATGGCGGGCTACCAGGTGTCAAAGTCCTCCAATGAACTTGGGAAGGAAAGAGCTGTCAGGATGGCTGAGCGGTCTAAGTCGCTGCGTTCGGGTCGCAGTCCCCACTGGAGGCGTGGGTTCGAATCCCAGAGATTCCCCCATAGGAATGAATGGTCGAAATGCCCCATTGAAATGAATGGCGGGATACCAGGTGTCAAAGTCCCCCATTGAACATTGGAAGGAAAGAGCTGTCAGGATGGCCGAGCGGTCTAAGTCGCTGCGCTAGGGTCGCAGTCCCCACTGGAGGCGCGGGTTTGAATCCCAGAGATTCCCCCATAGGAATGAATGGTCGAAATGCCCAGTTGAAATGAATGGCGGGCTACCAGGTATCAAAGTCTCCCATTGGACATTGGAAGGAAAGAGCTGTCAGGATGGCCGAGCGGTCTAAGTCGCTGCGCTAGGGTCGCAGTCCCCACTGGAGGCGCGGGTTCGAATCCCAGAGATTCCCCCATAGGAATGAATGGTCGAAATGCCCAGTTGAAATGAATGGCGGGCTACCAGGTGTCAAAGTCTCCCATTGGACATTGGAAGGAAAGAGCTGTCAGGATGGCCGAGCGGTCTAAGTCGCTGTGTTCGGGTCGCAGTCCCCACTGGAGGCGTGGGTTCGAATCCCAGAGATTCCCCCATAGGAATGAATGGTCGAAATGCCCAGTTGAAATGAATGGCGGGCTACCAGGTGTCAAAGTCCCCCAATGAACCTGGGAAGGAAAGAGCTGTCAGGATGGCCGAGTGGTCTAAGTCGCTGTGTTCGGGTCGCAGTCCCCACTGGAGGTGAGGGTTCGAATCCCAGAGATTCCCCCATAGGAATGAATGGTCGAAATGCCCAGTTGAAATGAATGGCGGGATACCAGGTGTCAAAGTCCCCCAATGAACCTGGGAAGGAAAGAGCTGTCAGGATGGCTGAGCGGTCTAAGTCGCTGTGTTCGGGTCGCAGTCCCCACTGGAGGTGAGGGTTCGAATCCCAGAGATTCCCCCATAGGAATGAATGGTCGAAATGCCCAGTTGAAATGAATGGCGGGATACCAGGTGTCAAAGTCCCCCAATGAACCTGGGAAGGAAAGAGCTGTCAGGATGGCTGAGCGGTCTAAGTCGCTGCGTTCGGGTCGCAGTCCCCACTGGAGGCGTGGGTTCGAATCCCAGAGATTCCCCCATAGGAATGAATGGTCGAAATGCCCCATTGAAATGAATGGCGGGATACCAGGTGTCAAAGTCCCCCATTGAACATTGGAAGGAAAGAGCTGTCAGGATGGCCGAGCGGTCTAAGTCGCTGCGCTAGGGTCGCAGTCCCCACTGGAGGCGCGGGTTCGAATCCCAGAGATTCCCCCATAGGAATGAATGGTCGAAATGCCCAGTTGAAATGAATGGCGGGCTACCAGGTATCAAAGTCTCCCATTGGACATTGGAAGGAAAGAGCTGTCAGGATGGCCGAGCGGTCTAAGTCGCTGCGCTAGGGTCGCAGTCCCCACTGGAGGCGTGGGTTCGAATCCCAGAGATTCCCCCATAGGAATGAATGGTCGAAATGCCCCATTGAAACGAATGGCGGGATACCAGGTGTCAAAGTCTCCCATTGGACATTGGAAGGAAAGAGCTGTCAGGATGGCCGAGCGATCTAAGTCGCTGCGCTCGGGTCGCAGTCCCAACTGAAGGCGTGGGTTTGAATCCCAGAGATTCCCCCATAGGAATGAATGGTCGAAATGCCCCATTGAAATGAATGGCGGGCTACCAGGTGTCAAAGTCCTCCAATGAACTTGGGAAGGAAAGAGCTGTCAGGATGGCTGAGCGGTCTAAGTCGCTGCGTTCGGGTCGCAGTCCCCACTGGAGGCGTGGGTTCGAATCCCAGAGATTCCCCCATAGGAATGAATGGTCGAAATGCCCCATTGAAACGAATGGCGGGATACCAGGTGTCAAAGTCCCCCATTGAACATTGGAAGGAAAGAGCTGTCAGGATGGCCGAGCGGTCTAAGTCGCTGCGCTAGGGTCGCAGTCCCCACTGGAGGCGCGGGTTCGAATCCCAGAGATTCCCCCATAGGAATGAATGGTCGAAATGCCCAGTTGAAATGAATGGCGGGATACCAGGTGTCAAAGTCCCCCATTGGACATTGGAAGGAAAGAGCTGTCAGGATGGCCGAGCGGTCTAAGTCGCTGCGCTAGGGTCGCAGTCCCCACTGGAGGCCCGGGTTCGAATCCCAGAGATTCCCCCATAGGAATGAATGGTCGAAATGCCCAGTTGAAATGAATGGCGGGCTACCAGGTGTCAAAGTCCCCCATTGGACATTGGAAGGAAAGAGCTGTCAGGATGGCCGAGCGGTCTAAGTCGCTGCGCTAGGGTCGCAGTCCCCACTGGAGGCGCGGGTTCGAATCCCAGAGATTCCCCCATAGGAATGAATGGTCGAAATGCCCCATTGAAATGAATGGCGGGCTACCAGGTGTCAAAGTCCCCCATTGGACATTGGAAGGAAAGAGCTGTCAGGATGGCTGAGCGGTCTAAGTCGCTGTGTTCGGGTCGCAGTCCCCACTGGAGGCGTGGGTTCGAATCCCAGAGATTCCCCCATTGGAATGAATGGTCGAAATGCCCCATTGAAATGAATGGCGGGATACCAGGTGTCAAAGTCCCCCATTGAACATTGGAAGGAAAGAGCTGTCAGGATGGCCGAGCGGTCTAAGTCGCTGCGCTCGGGTCGCAGTCCCCACTGGAGGTGCGGGTTCGAATCCCAGAGATTCCCCCATAGGAATGAATGGTCAAAATGCCCAATTGAAATGAATGGCGGGCTACCAGGTGTCAAAGTCCCCCAATGAACCTGGGAAGGAAAGAGCTGTCAGGATGGCTGAGCGGTCTAAGTCGCTGCGTTCGGGTCGCAGTCCCCACTGTAGGCGAGGGTTCGAATCCCAGAGATTCCCCCATAGGAATGAATGGTCGAAATGCCCCATTGAAATGAATGGCGGGATACCAGGTGTCAAAGTCCCCCAATGAAACTTGGAAGGAAAGAGCTGTCAGGATGGCTGAGCGGTCTAAGTCGCTGCGTTCGGGTCGCAGTCCCCACTGGAGGTGAGGGTTCGAATCCCAGAGATTCCCCCATAGGAATGAATGGTCGAAATGCCCCATTGAAATGAATGGCGGGATACCAGGTGTCATAGTCCCCCAATGAACCTGGGAAGGAAAGAGCTGTCAGGATGGCTGAGCGGTCTAAGTCGCTGCGTTCGGGTCGCAGTCCCCACTGGAGGCGTGGGTTCGAATCCCAGAGATTCCCCCATTGGAATGAATGGTCGAAATGCCCCATTGAAATGAAGGGCGGGATACCAGGTGTCAAAGTCCCCCATTGAACATTGGAAGGAAAGAGATGTCAGGATGGCCGAGCGGTCTAAGTCGCTGCGCTAGGGTCACAGTCCCCACTGGAGGCGTGGGTTCGAATCCCAGAGATTCCCCCATAGGAATGAATGGTCGAAATGCCCCATTGAAATGAATGGCGGGCTACCAGGTGTCAAAGTCCTCCAATGAACTTGGGAAGGAAAGAGCTGTCAGGATGGCTGAGCGGTCTAAGTCGCTGCGTTCGGGTCGCAGTCCCCACTGGAGGCGTGGGTTCGAATCCCAGAGATTCCCCCATAGGAATGAATGGTCGAAATGCCCCATTGAAATGAATGGCGGGATACCAGGTGTCAAAGTCCCCCATTGAACATTGGAAGGAAAGAGCTGTCAGGATGGCCGAGCGGTCTAAGTCGCTGCGCTAGGGTCGCAGTCCCCACTGGAGGCGCGGGTTCGAATCCCAGAGATTCCCCCATAGGAATGAATGGTCGAAATGCCCCATTGAAATGAATGGCGGGCTACCAGGTGTCAAAGTCCCCCATTGAACATTGGAAGGAAAGAGCTGTCAGGATGGCCGAGCGGTCTAAGTCGCTGCGCTAGGGTCGCAGTCCCCACTGGAGGCGCGGGTTCGAATCCCAGAGATTCCCCCATAGGAATGAATGGTCGAAATGCCCAGTTGAAATGAATGGCGGGATACCAGGTGTCAAAGTCCCCCATTGGACATTGGAAGGAAAGAGCTGTCAGGATGGCCGAGCGGTCTAAGTCGCTGCGCTAGGGTCGCAGTCCCCACTGGAGGCGCGGGTTCGAATCCCAGAGATTCCCCCATAGGAATGAATGGTCGAAATGCCCAGTTGAAATGAATGGCGGGCTACCAGGTGTCAAAGTCCCCCATTGGACATTGGAAGGAAAGAGCTGTCAGGATGGCCGAGCGGTCTAAGTCGCTGCGCTAGGGTCGCAGTCCCCACTGGAGGCGCGGGTTCGAATCCCAGAGATTCCCCCATAGAAATGAATGGTCGAAATGCCCCATTGAAATGAATGGCGGGATACCAGGTGTCAAAGTCCCCCATTGAACATTGGAAGGAAAGAGCTGTCAGGATGGCCGAGCGGTCTATGTCGCTGCGCTAGGGTCGCAGTCCCCACTGGAGGCGCGGGTTCGAATCCCAGAGATTCCCCCATAGGAATGAATGGTCGAAATGCCCCATTGAAATGAATGGCGGGCTACCAGGTGTCAAAGTCCCCCAATGAACCTGGGAAGGAAAGAGCTGTCAGGATGGCTGAGCGGTCTAAGTCGCTGCGTTCGGGTCGCAGTCCCCACTGGAGGCGTGGGTTCGAATCCCAGAGATTCCCCCATAGGAATGAATGGTCGAAATGCCCCATTGAAATGAATGGCGGGATACCAGGTGTCAAAGTCCCCCAATGAACCTGGGAAGGAAAGAGCTGTCAGGATGGCCGAGTGGTCTAAGTCGCTGTGTTCGGGTCGCAGTCCCCACTGGAGGCGTGGGTTCGAATCCCAGAGATTCCCCCATAGGAATGAATGGTCGAAATGCCCCATTGAAATGAATGGCGGGCTACCAGGTGTCAAAGTCCCCCATTGGACATTGGAAGGAAAGAGCTGTCAGGATGGCTGAGCGGTCTAAGTCGCTGTGTTCGGGTCGCAGTCCCCACTGGAGGCGTGGGTTCGAATCCCAGAGATTCCCCCATTGGAATGAATGGTCGAAATGCCCCATTGAAATGAATGGCGGGATACCAGGTGTCAAAGTCCCCCATTGAACATTGGAAGGAAAGAGATGTCAGGATGGCCGAGCGGTCTAAGTCGCTGCGCTAGGGTCACAGTCCCCACTGGAGGCGCGGGTTCGAATCCCAGAGATTCCCCCATAGGAATGAATGGTCGAAATGCCCAATTGAAATGAATGGCGGGCTACCAGGTGTCAAAGTCCCCCATTGAACCTTGGAAGGAAAGAGCTGTCAGGATGGCCGAGCGGTCTAAGTCGCTGCGATCGGGTCGCAGTCCCAACTGAAGGCGTGGGTTCGAATCCCAGAGATTCCCCCATAGGAATGAATGGTCGAAATGCCCCATTGAAATGAATGGCGGGCTACCAGGTGTCAAAGTCCTCCAATGAACTTGGGAAGGAAAGAGCTGTCAGGATGGCTGAGCGGTCTAAGTCGCTGCGTTCGGGTCGCAGTCCCCACTGGAGGCGTGGGTTCGAATCCCAGAGATTCCCCCATAGGAATGAATGGTCGAAATGCCCCATTGAAATGAATGGCGGGATACCAGGTGTCAAAGTCCCTCATTGAACATTGGAAGGAAAGAGCTGTCAGGATGGCCGAGCGGTCTAAGTCGCTGCGCTAGGGTCGCAGTCCCCACTGGAGGCGCGGGTTCGAATCCCAGAGATTCCCCCATAGGAATGAATGGTCGAAATGCCCAGTTGAAATGAATGGCGGGCTACCAGGTATCAAAGTCTCCCATTGGACATTGGAAGGAAAGAGCTGTCAGGATGGCCGAGCGGTCTAAGTCGCTGCGCTAGGGTCGCAGTCCCCACTGGAGGCGTGGGTTCGAATCCCAGAGATTCCCCCATAGGAATGAATGGTCGAAATGCCCCATTGAAACGAATGGCGGGATACCAGGTGTCAAAGTCTCCCATTGGACATTGGAAGGAAAGAGCTGTCAGGATGGCCGAGCGATCTAAGTCGCTGCGCTCGGGTCGCAGTCCCAACTGAAGGCGTGGGTTCGAATCCCAGAGATTCCCCCATTGGAATGAATGGTCGAAATGCCCCATTGAAATGAATGGCGGGATACCAGGTGTCAAAGTCCCCCATTGAACATTGGAAGGAAAGAGATGTCAGGATGGCCGAGCGGTCTAAGTCGCTGCGCTAGGGTCACAGTCCCCACTGGAGGCGCGGGTTCGAATCCCAGAGATTCCCCCATAGGAATGAATGGTCGAAATGCCCAATTGAAATGAATGGCGGGCTACCAGGTGTCAAAGTCCCCCATTGAACCTTGGAAGGAAAGAGCTGTCAGGATGGCCGAGCGGTCTAAGTCGCTGCGCTCGGGTCGCAGTCCCAACTGAAGGCGTGGGTTCGAATCCCAGAGATTCCCCCATAGGAATGAATGGTCGAAATGCCCCATTGAAATGAATGGCGGGCTACCAGGTGTCAAAGTCCTCCAATGAACTTGGGAAGGAAAGAGCTGTCAGGATGGCTGAGCGGTCTAAGTCGCTGCGTTCGGGTCGCAGTCCCCACTGGAGGCGTGGGTTCGAATCCCAGAGATTCCCCCATAGGAATGAATGGTCGAAATGCCCCATTGAAATGAATGGCGGGATACCAGGTGTCAAAGTCCCCCATTGAACATTGGAAGGAAAGAGCTGTCAGGATGGCCGAGCGGTCTATGTCGCTGCGCTAGGGTCGCAGTCCCCACTGGAGGCGCGGGTTCGAATCCCAGAGATTCCCCCATAGGAATGAATGGTCGAAATGCCCCATTGAAATGAATGGCGGGCTACCAGGTGTCAAAGTCCCCCAATGAACCTGGGAAGGAAAGAGCTGTCAGGATGGCTGAGCGGTCTAAGTCGCTGCGTTCGGGTCGCAGTCCCCACTGGAGGCGTGGGTTCGAATCCCAGAGATTCCCCCATAGGAATGAATGGTCGAAATGCCCCATTGAAATGAATGGCGGGATACCAGGTGTCAAAGTCCCCCAATGAACCTGGGAAGGAAAGAGCTGTCAGGATGGCCGAGTGGTCTAAGTCGCTGTGTTCGGGTCGCAGTCCCCACTGGAGGCGTGGGTTCGAATCCCAGAGATTCCCCCATAGGAATGAATGGTCGAAATGCCCAGTTGAAATGAATGGCGGGCTACCAGGTGTCAAAGTCCCCCATTGGACATTGGAAGGAAAGAGCTGTCAGGATGGCTGAGCGGTCTAAGTCGCTGTGTTCGGGTCGCAGTCCCCACTGGAGGCGTGGGTTCGAATCCCAGAGATTTCCCCATAGGAATGAATGGTCGAAATGCCCCATTGAAATGAATGGCGGGATACCAGGTGTCAAAGTCCCTCATTGAACATTGGAAGGAAAGAGCTGTCAGGATGGCCGAGCGGTCTAAGTCGCTGCGCTAGGGTCGCAGTCCCCACTGGAGGCGCGGGTTCGAATCCCAGAGATTCCCCCATAGGAATGAATGGTCGAAATGCCCAGTTGAAATGAATGGCGGGCTACCAGGTATCAAAGTCTCCCATTGGACATTGGAAGGAAAGAGCTGTCAGGATGGCCGAGCGGTCTAAGTCGCTGCGCTAGGGTCGCAGTCCCCACTGGAGGCGTGGGTTCGAATCCCAGAGATTCCCCCATAGGAATGAATGGTCGAAATGCCCCATTGAAACGAATGGCGGGATACCAGGTGTCAAAGTCTCCCATTGGACATTGGAAGGAAAGAGCTGTCAGGATGGCCGAGCGATCTAAGTCGCTGCGCTCGGGTCGCAGTCCCAACTGAAGGCGTGGGTTCGAATCCCAGAGATTCCCCCATTGGAATGAATGGTCGAAATGCCCCATTGAAATGAATGGCGGGATACCAGGTGTCAAAGTCCCCCATTGAACATTGGAAGGAAAGAGATGTCAGGATGGCCGAGCGGTCTAAGTCGCTGCGCTAGGGTCACAGTCCCCACTGGAGGCGCGGGTTCGAATCCCAGAGATTCCCCCATAGGAATGAATGGTCGAAATGCCCAATTGAAATGAATGGCGGGCTACCAGGTGTCAAAGTCCCCCATTGAACCTTGGAAGGAAAGAGCTGTCAGGATGGCCGAGCGGTCTAAGTCGCTGCGCTCGGGTCGCAGTCCCAACTGAAGGCGTGGGTTCGAATCCCAGAGATTCCCCCATAGGAATGAATGGTCGAAATGCCCCATTGAAATGAATGGCGGGCTACCAGGTGTCAAAGTCCTCCAATGAACTTGGGAAGGAAAGAGCTGTCAGGATGGCTGAGCGGTCTAAGTCGCTGCGTTCGGGTCGCAGTCCCCACTGGAGGCGTGGGTTCGAATCCCAGAGATTCCCCCATAGGAATGAATGGTCGAAATGCCCCATTGAAATGAATGGCGGGATACCAGGTGTCAAAGTCCCCCATTGAACATTGGAAGGAAAGAGCTGTCAGGATGGCCGAGCGGTCTAAGTCGCTGCGCTAGGGTCGCAGTCCCCACTGGAGGCGCGGGTTCGAATCCCAGAGATTCCCCCATAGGAATGAATGGTCGAAATGCCCCATTGAAATGAATGGCGGGCTACCAGGTGTCAAAGTCCCCCATTGGACATTGGAAGGAAAGAGCTGTCAGGATGGCTGAGCGGTCTAAGTCGCTGCGTTCGGGTCGCAGTCCCCACTGGAGGCGTGGGTTCGAATCCCAGAGATTCCCCCATAGGAATGAATGGTCGAAATGCCCCATTGAAATAAATGGCGGGATACCAGGTGTCAAAGTCCCCCATTGAACATTGGAAGGAAAGAGCTGTCAGGATGGCCGAGCGGTCTAAGTCGCTGCGCTAGGGTCGCAGTCCCCACTGGAGGCGCGGGTTCGAATCCCAGAGATTCCCCCATAGGAATGAATGGTCGAAATGCCCAGTTGAAATGAATGGCGGGATACCAGGTGTCAAAGTCCCCCATTGAACATTGGAAGGAAAGAGCTGTCAGGATGGCCGAGCGGTCTAAGTCGCTGCGCTAGGGTCGCAGTCCCCACTGGAGGCGCGGGTTCGAATCCCAGAGATTCCCCCATAGAAATGAATGGTCGAAATGCCCCATTGAAATGAATGGCGGGATACCAGGTGTCAAAGTCCCCCATTGAACATTGGAAGGAAAGAGCTGTCAGGATGGCCGAGCGGTCTATGTCGCTGCGCTAGGGTCGCAGTCCCCACTGGAGGCGCGGGTTCGAATCCCAGAGATTCCCCCATAGGAATGAATGGTCGAAATGCCCCATTGAAATGAATGGCGGGCTACCAGGTGTCAAAGTCCCCCAATGAACCTGGGAAGGAAAGAGCTGTCAGGATGGCTGAGCGGTCTAAGTCGCTGCGTTCGGGTCGCAGTCCCCACTGGAGGCGTGGGTTCGAATCCCAGAGATTCCCCCATAGGAATGAATGGTCGAAATGCCCCATTGAAATGAATGGCGGGATACCAGGTGTCAAAGTCCCCCAATGAACCTGGGAAGGAAAGAGCTGTCAGGATGGCCGAGTGGTCTAAGTCGCTGTGTTCGGGTCGCAGTCCCCACTGGAGGCGTGGGTTCGAATCCCAGAGATTCCCCCATAGGAATGAATGGTCGAAATGCCCCATTGAAATGAATGGCGGGCTACCAGGTGTCAAAGTCCCCCATTGGACATTGGAAGGAAAGAGCTGTCAGGATGGCTGAGCGGTCTAAGTCGCTGTGTTCGGGTCGCAGTCCCCACTGGAGGCGTGGGTTCGAATCCCAGAGATTCCCCCATTGGAATGAATGGTCGAAATGCCCCATTGAAATGAATGGCGGGATACCAGGTGTCAAAGTCCCCCATTGAACATTGGAAGGAAAGAGATGTCAGGATGGCCGAGCGGTCTAAGTCGCTGCGCTAGGGTCACAGTCCCCACTGGAGGCGCGGGTTCGAATCCCAGAGATTCCCCCATAGGAATGAATGGTCGAAATGCCCAATTGAAATGAATGGCGGGCTACCAGGTGTCAAAGTCCCCCATTAAACCTTGGAAGGAAAGAGCTGTCAGGATGGCCGAGCGGTCTAAGTCGCTGCGCTCGGGTCGCAGTCCCAACTGAAGGCGTGGGTTCGAATCCCAGAGATTCCCCCATAGGAATGAATGGTCGAAATGCCCCATTGAAATGAATGGCGGGCTACCAGGTGTCAAAGTCCTCCAATGAACTTGGGAAGGAAAGAGCTGTCAGGATGGCTGAGCGGTCTAAGTCGCTGCGTTCGGGTCGCAGTCCCCACTGGAGGCGTGGGTTCGAATCCCAGAGATTCCCCCATAGGAATGAATGGTCGAAATGCCCCATTGAAATGAATGGCGGGATACCAGGTGTCAAAGTCCCTCATTGAACATTGGAAGGAAAGAGCTGTCAGGATGGCCGAGCGGTCTAAGTCGCTGCGCTCGGGTCGCAGTCCCCACTGGAGGCGCGGGTTCGAATCCCAGAGATTCCCCCATAGGAATGAATGGTCGAAATGCCCAGTTGAAATGAATGGCGGGCTACCAGGTATCAAAGTCTCCCATTGGACATTGGAAGGAAAGAGCTGTCAGGATGGCCGAGCGGTCTAAGTCGCTGCGCTAGGGTCGCAGTCCCCACTGGAGGCGTGGGTTCGAATCCCAGAGATTCCCCCATAGGAATGAATGGTCGAAATGCCCCATTGAAACGAATGGCGGGATACCAGGTGTCAAAGTCTCCCATTGGACATTGGAAGGAAAGAGCTGTCAGGATGGCCGAGCGATCTAAGTCGCTGCGCTCGGGTCGCAGTCCCAACTGAAGGCGTGGGTTCGAATCCCAGAGATTCCCCCATAGGAATGAATGGTCGAAATGCCCCATTGAAATGAATGGCGGGCTACCAGGTGTCAAAGTCTCCCATTGGACATTGGAAGGAAAGAGCTGTCAGGATGGCCGAGCGGTCTAAGTCGCTGCGCTAGGGTCGCAGTCCCCACTGGAGGCGCGGGTTCGAATCCCAGAGATTCCCCCATAGGAATGAATGGTCGAAATGCCCCATTGAAATGAATGGCGGGCTACCAGGTGTCAAAGTCCTCCAATGAACTTGGGAAGGAAAGAGCTGTCAGGATGGCTGAGCGGTCTAAGTCGCTGCGTTCGGGTCGCAGTCCCCACTGGAGGCGTGGGTTCGAATCCCAGAGATTCCCCCATAGGAATGAATGGTCGAAATGCCCCATTGAAATGAATGGCGGGATACCAGGTGTCAAAGTCCCCCATTGAACATTGGAAGGAAAGAGCTGTCAGGATGGCCGAGCGGTCTAAGTCGCTGCGCTAGGGTCGCAGTCCCCACTGGAGGCGCGGGTTCGAATCCCAGAGATTCCCCCATAGGAATGAATGGTCGAAATGCCCAGTTGAAATGAATGGCGGGCTACCAGGTATCAAAGTCTCCCATTGGACATTGGAAGGAAAGAGCTGTCAGGATGGCCGAGCGGTCTAAGTCGCTGCGCTAGGGTCGCAGTCCCCACTGGAGGCGCGGGTTCGAATCCCAGAGATTCCCCCATAGGAATGAATGGTCGAAATGCCCAGTTGAAATGAATGGCGGGCTACCAGGTGTCAAAGTCCCCCATTGGACATTGGAAGGAAAGAGCTGTCAGGATGGCTGAGCGGTCTAAGTCGCTGTGTTCGGGTCGCAGTCCCCACTGGAGGCGTGGGTTCGAATCCCAGAGATTCCCCCATAGGAATGAATGGTCGAAATGCCCCATTGAAACGAATGGCGGGATACCAGGTGTCAAAGTCCCCCATTGAACATTGGAAGGAAAGAGCTGTCAGGATGGCCGAGCGGTCTAAGTCGCTGCGCTAGGGTCGCAGTCCCCACTGGAGGCGCGGGTTCGAATCCCAGAGATTCCCCCATAGGAATGAATGGTCGAAATGCCCAGTTGAAATGAATGGCGGGCTACCAGGTGTCAAAGTCCCCCATTGGACATTGGAAGGAAAGAGCTGTCAGGATGGCCGAGCGGTCTAAGTCGCTGCGCTAGGGTCGCAGTCCCCACTGGAGGCGCGGGTTTGAATCCCAGAGATTCCCCCATAGGAATGAATGGTCGAAATGCCCCATTGAAATGAATGGCGGGCTACCAGGTGTCAAAGTCCCCCATTGGACATTGGAAGGAAAGAGCTGTCAGGATGGCTGAGCGGTCTAAGTCGCTGTGTTCGGGTCGCAGTCCCCACTGGAGGCGTGGGTTCGAATCCCAGAGATTCCCCCATTGGAATGAATGGTCGAAATGCCCCATTGAAATGAATGGCGGGATACCAGGTGTCAAAGTCCCCCATTGAACATTGGAAGGAAAGAGCTGTCAGGATGGCCGAGCGGTCTAAGTCGCTGCGCTCGGGTCGCAGTCCCCACTGGAGGTGCGGGTTCGAATCCCAGAGATTCCCCCATAGGAATGAATGGTCAAAATGCCCAATTGAAATGAATGGCGGGCTACCAGGTGTCAAAGTCCCCCAATGAACCTGGGAAGGAAAGAGCTGTCAGGATGGCTGAGCGGTCTAAGTCGCTGCGTTCGGGTCGCAGTCCCCACTGGAGGCGAGGGTTCGAATCCCAGAGATTCCCCCATAGGAATGAATGGTCGAAATGCCCAGTTGAAATGAATGGCGGGCTACCAGGTATCAAAGTCTCCCATTGGACATTGGAAGGAAAGAGCTGTCAGGATGGCCGAGCGGTCTAAGTCGCTGCGCTAGGGTCGCAGTCCCCACTGGAGGCGCGGGTTCGAATCCCAGAGATTCCCCCATAGGAATGAATGGTCGAAATGCCCAGTTGAAATGAATGGCGGGCTACCAGGTGTCAAAGTCCCCCATTGCACATTGGAAGGAAAGAGCTGTCAGGATGGCTGAGCGGTCTAAGTCGCTGTGTTCGGGTCGCAGTCCCCACTGGAGGCGTGGGTTCGAATCCCAGAGATTCCCCCATAGGAATGAATGGTCGAAATGCCCCATTGAAACGAATGGCGGGATACCAGGTGTCAAAGTCCCCCATTGAACATTGGAAGGAAAGAGCTGTCAGGATGGCCGAGCGGTCTAAGTCGCTGCGCTAGGGTCGCAGTCCCCACTGGAGGCGTGGGTTCGAATCCCAGAGATTCCCCCATAGGAATGAATGGTCGAAATGCCCAGTTGAAATGAATGGCGGGCTACCAGGTGTCAAAGTCCCCCATTGGACATTGGAAGGAAAGAGCTGTCAGGATGGCTGAGCGGTCTAAGTCGCTAAGTTCGGGTCGCAGTCCCCACTGGAGGCGCGGGTTCGAATCCCAGAGATTCCCCCATAGGAATGAATGGTCGAAATGCCCCATTGAAATGAATGGCGGGCTACCAGGTGTCAAAGTCCCCCATTGGACATTGGAAGGAAAGAGCTGTCAGGATGGCCGAGCGGTCTAAGTCGCTGCGCTAGGGTCGCAGTCCCCACTGGAGGCGCGGGTTCGAATCCCAGAGATTCCCCCATAGGAATGAATGGTCGAAATGCCCCATTGAAATGAATGGCGGGCTACCAGGTGTCAAAGTCCCCCATTGGACATTGGAAGGAAAGAGCTGTCAGGATGGCTGAGCGGTCTAAGTCGCTGTGTTCGGGTCGCAGTCCCCACTGGAGGCGTGGGTTCGAATCCCAGAGATTCCCCCATTGGAATGAATGGTCGAAATGCCCCATTGAAATGAATGGCGGGATACCAGGTGTCAAAGTCCCCCATTGAACATTGGAAGGAAAGAGCTGTCAGGATGGCCGAGCGGTCTAAGTCGCTGCGCTCGGGTCGCAGTCCCCACTGGAGGTGCGGGTTCGAATCCCAGAGATTCCCCCATAGGAATGAATGGTCAAAATGCCCAATTGAAATGAATGGCGGGCTACCAGGTGTCAAAGTCCCCCAATGAACCTGGGAAGGAAAGAGCTGTCAGGATGGCTGAGCGGTCTAAGTCGCTGCGTTCGGGTCGCAGTCCCCACTGGAGGCGAGGGTTCGAATCCCAGAGATTCCCCCATAGGAATGAATGGTCGAAATGCCCCATTGAAATGAATGGCGGGATACCAGGTGTCAAAGTCCCCCAATGAACCTTGGAAGGAAAGAGCTGTCAGGATGGCTGAGCGGTCTAAGTCGCTGCGTTCGGGTCGCAGTCCCCACTGGAGGTGAGGGTTCGAATCCCAGAGATTCCCCCATAGGAATGAATGGTCGAAATGCCCCATTGAAATGAATGGCGGGATACCAGGTGTCATAGTCCCCCAATGAACCTGGGAAGGAAAGAGCTGTCAGGATGGCTGAGCGGTCTAAGTCGCTGCGTTCGGGTCGCAGTCCCCACTGGAGGCGTGGGTTCGAATCCCAGAGATTCCCCCATTGGAATGAATGGTCGAAATGCCCCATTGAAATGAATGGCGGGATACCAGGTGTCAAAGTCCCCCATTGAACATTGGAAGGAAAGAGATGTCAGGATGGCCGAGCGGTCTAAGTCGCTGCGCTAGGGTCACAGTCCCCACTGGAGGCGCGGGTTCGAATCCCAGAGATTCCCCCATAGGAATGAATGGTCGAAATGCCCAATTGAAATGAATGGCGGGCTACCAGGTGTCAAAGTCCCCCATTGAACCTTGGAAGGAAAGAGCTGTCAGGATGGCCGAGCGGTCTAAGTCGCTGCGCTCGGGTCGCAGTCCCAACTGAAGGCGTGGGTTCGAATCCCAGAGATTCCCCCATAGGAATGAATGGTCGAAATGCCCCATTGAAATGAATGGCGGGCTACCAGGTGTCAAAGTCCTCCAATGAACTTGGGAAGGAAAGAGCTGTCAGGATGGCTGAGCGGTCTAAGTCGCTGCGTTCGGGTCGCAGTCCCCACTGGAGGCGTGGGTTCGAATCCCAGAGATTCCCCCATAGGAATGAATGGTCGAAATGCCCCATTGAAATGAATGGCGGGATACCAGGTGTCAAAGTCCCCCATTGAACATTGGAAGGAAAGAGCTGTCAGGATGGCCGAGCGGTCTAAGTCGCTGCGCTAGGGTCGCAGTCCCCACTGGAGGCGCGGGTTCGAATCCCAGAGATTCCCCCATAGGAATGAATGGTCGAAATGCCCAGTTGAAATGAATGGCGGGCTACCAGGTGTCAAAGTCCCCCATTGGACATTGGAAGGAAAGAGCTGTCAGGATGGCTGAGCGGTCTAAGTCGCTGTGTTCGGGTCGCAGTCCCCACTGGAGGCGTGGGTTCGAATCCCAGAGATTCCCCCATAGGAATGAATGGTCGAAATGCCCCATTGAAACGAATGGCGGGATACCAGGTGTCAAAGTCCCCCATTGAACATTGGAAGGAAAGAGCTGTCAGGATGGCCGAGCGGTCTAAGTCGCTGCGCTAGGGTCGCAGTCCCCACTGGAGGCGTGGGTTCGAATCCCAGAGATTCCCCCATAGGAATGAATGGTCGAAATGCCCAGTTGAAATGAATGGCGGGCTACCAGGTGTCAAAGTCCCCCATTGGACATTGGAAGGAAAGAGCTGTCAGGATGGCTGAGCGGTCTAAGTCGCTAAGTTCGGGTCGCAGTCCCCACTGGAGGCGCGGGTTCGAATCCCAGAGATTCCCCCATAGGAATGAATGGTCGAAATGCCCCATTGAAATGAATGGCGGGCTACCAGGTGTCAAAGTCCCCCATTGGACATTGGAAGGAAAGAGCTGTCAGGATGGCCGAGCGGTCTAAGTCGCTGCGCTAGGGTCGCAGTCCCCACTGGAGGCGCGGGTTCGAATCCCAGAGATTCCCCCATAGGAATGAATGGTCGAAATGCCCCATTGAAATGAATGGCGGGCTACCAGGTGTCAAAGTCCCCCATTGGACATTGGAAGGAAAGAGCTGTCAGGATGGCTGAGCGGTCTAAGTCGCTGTGTTCGGGTCGCAGT
Source organism: Vanacampus margaritifer (assembly GCF_051991255.1). Classification (NCBI taxonomy): domain Eukaryota; kingdom Metazoa; phylum Chordata; class Actinopteri; order Syngnathiformes; family Syngnathidae; genus Vanacampus; species Vanacampus margaritifer. The sequence goes on along the minus strand of NW_027520741.1, from coordinate 805,371 downwards.
CCCCACTGGAGGTGCGGGTTCGAATGCCAGAGATTCCCCCATAGGAATGAATGGTCGAAATGCCCAATTGAAATGAATGGCGGGCTACCAGGTGTCAAAGTCCCCCAATGAACCTGGGAAGGAAAGAGCTGTCAGGATGGCTGAGCGGTCTAAGTCGCTGCGTTCGGGTCGCAGTCCCCACTGTAGGCGAGGGTTCGAATCCCAGAGATTCCCCCATAGGAATGAATGGTCGAAATGCCCCATTGAAATGAATGGCGGGATACCAGGTGTCAAAGTCCCCCAATGAAACTTGGAAGGAAAGAGCTGTCAGGATGGCTGAGCGGTCTAAGTCGCTGCGCTAGGGTCGCAGTCCCCACTGGAGGTGAGGGTTCGAATCCCAGAGATTCCCCCATAGGAATGAATGGTGGGATACCAGGTGTCATAGTCCCCCAATGAACCTGGGAAGGAAAGAGCTGTCAGGATGGCTGAGCGGTCTAAGTCGCTGCGTTCGTGTCGCAGTCCCCACTGGAGGCGTGGGTTCGAATCCCAGAGATTCCCCCATTGGAATGAATGGTCGAAATGCCCCATTGAAATGAAGGGTGGGATACCAGGTGTCAAAGTCCCCCATTGAACATTGGAAGGAAAGAGCTGTCAGGATGGCCGAGCGGTCTAAGTCGCTGCGCTCGGGTCGCAGTCCCCACTGGAGGTGCGGGTTCGAATCCCAGAGATTCCCCCATAGGAATGAATGGTCAAAATGCCCAATTGAAATGAATGGCGGGCTACCAGGTGTCAAAGTCCCCCAATGAACCTGGGAAGGAAAGAGCTGTCAGGATGGCTGAGCGGTCTAAGTCGCTGCGTTTGGGTCGCAGTCCCCACTGGAGGCGAGGGTTCGAATCCCAGAGATTCCCCCATAGGAATGAATGGTCGAAATGCCCCATTGAAATGAATGGCGGGATACCAGGTGTCAAAGTCCCCCAATGAACCTTGGAAGGAAAGAGCTGTCAGGATGGCTGAGCGGTCTAAGTCGCTGCGTTCGGGTCGCAGTCCCCACTGGAGGTGAGGGTTCGAATCCCAGAGATTCCCCCATAGGAATGAATGGTCGAAATGCCCCATTGAAATGAATGGCGGGATACCAGGTGTCATAGTCCCCCAATGAACCTGGGAAGGAAAGAGCTGTCAGGATGGCTGAGCGGTCTAAGTCGCTGCGTTCGGGTCGCAGTCCCCACTGGAGGCGTGGGTTCGAATCCCAGAGATTCCCCCATTGGAATGAATGGTCGAAATGCCCCATTGAAATGAATGGCGGGATACCAGGTGTCAAAGTCCCCCATTGAACATTGGAAGGAAAGAGATGTCAGGATGGCCGAGCGGTCTAAGTCGCTGCGCTAGGGTCACAGTCCCCACTGGAGGCGCGGGTTCGAATCCCAGAGATTCCCCCATAGGAATGAATGGTCGAAATGCCCAATTGAAATGAATGGCGGGCTACCAGGTGTCAAAGTCCCCCATTGAACCTTGGAAGGAAAGAGCTGTCAGGATGGCCGAGCGGTCTAAGTCGCTGCGCTCGGGTCGCAGTCCCAACTGAAGGCGTGGGTTCGAATCCCAGAGATTCCCCCATAGGAATGAATGGTCGAAATGCCCCATTGAAATGAATGGCGGGCTACCAGGTGTCAAAGTCCTCCAATGAACTTGGGAAGGAAAGAGCTGTCAGGATGGCTGAGCGGTCTAAGTCGCTGCGTTCGGGTCGCAGTCCCCACTGGAGGCGTGGGTTCGAATCCCAGAGATTCCCCCATAGGAATGAATGGTCGAAATGCCCCATTGAAATGAATGGCGGGATACCAGGTGTCAAAGTCCCCCATTGAACATTGGAAGGAAAGAGCTGTCAGGATGGCCGAGCGGTCTAAGTCGCTGCGCTAGGGTCGCAGTCCCCACTGGAGGCGCGGGTTCGAATCCCAGAGATTCCCCCATAGGAATGAATGGTCGAAATGCCCAGTTGAAATGAATGGCGGGCTACCAGGTGTCAAAGTCCCCCATTGGACATTGGAAGGAAAGAGCTGTCAGGATGGCTGAGCGGTCTAAGTCGCTGTGTTCGGGTCGCAGTCCCCACTGGAGGCGTGGGTTCGAATCCCAGAGATTCCCCCATAGGAATGAATGGTCGAAATGCCCCATTGAAACGAATGGCGGGATACCAGGTGTCAAAGTCCCCCATTGAACATTGGAAGGAAAGAGCTGTCAGGATGGCCGAGCGGTCTAAGTCGCTGCGCTAGGGTCGCAGTCCCCACTGGAGGCGTGGGTTCGAATCCCAGAGATTCCCCCATAGGAATGAATGGTCGAAATGCCCAGTTGAAATGAATGGCGGGCTACCAGGTGTCAAAGTCCCCCATTGGACATTGGAAGGAAAGAGCTGTCAGGATGGCTGAGCGGTCTAAGTCGCTAAGTTCGGGTCGCAGTCCCCACTGGAGGCGCGGGTTCGAATCCCAGAGATTCCCCCATAGGAATGAATGGTCGAAATGCCCCATTGAAATGAATGGCGGGCTACCAGGTGTCAAAGTCCCCCATTGGACATTGGAAGGAAAGAGCTGTCAGGATGGCCGAGCGGTCTAAGTCGCTGCGCTAGGGTCGCAGTCCCCACTGGAGGCGCGGGTTCGAATCCCAGAGATTCCCCCATAGGAATGAATGGTCGAAATGCCCCATTGAAATGAATGGCGGGCTACCAGGTGTCAAAGTCCCCCATTGGACATTGGAAGGAAAGAGCTGTCAGGATGGCTGAGCGGTCTAAGTCGCTGTGTTCGGGTCGCAGTCCCCACTGGAGGTGCGGGTTCGAATGCCAGAGATTCCCCCATAGGAATGAATGGTCGAAATGCCCAATTGAAATGAATGGCGGGCTACCAGGTGTCAAAGTCCCCCAATGAACCTGGGAAGGAAAGAGCTGTCAGGATGGCTGAGCGGTCTAAGTCGCTGCGTTCGGGTCGCAGTCCCCACTGTAGGCGAGGGTTCGAATCCCAGAGATTCCCCCATAGGAATGAATGGTCGAAATGCCCCATTGAAATGAATGGCGGGATACCAGGTGTCAAAGTCCCCCAATGAAACTTGGAAGGAAAGAGCTGTCAGGATGGCTGAGCGGTCTAAGTCGCTGCGCTAGGGTCGCAGTCCCCACTGGAGGTGAGGGTTCGAATCCCAGAGATTCCCCCATAGGAATGAATGGTGGGATACCAGGTGTCATAGTCCCCCAATGAACCTGGGAAGGAAAGAGCTGTCAGGATGGCTGAGCGGTCTAAGTCGCTGCGTTCGTGTCGCAGTCCCCACTGGAGGCGTGGGTTCGAATCCCAGAGATTCCCCCATTGGAATGAATGGTCGAAATGCCCCATTGAAATGAAGGGTGGGATACCAGGTGTCAAAGTCCCCCATTGAACATTGGAAGGAAAGAGATGTCAGGATGGCCGAGCGGTCTAAGTCGCTGCGCTAGGGTCACAGTCCCCACTGGAGGCGCGGGTTCGAATGCCAGAGATTCCCCCATAGGAATGAATGGTCGAAATGCCCAATTGAAATGAATGGCGGGCTACCAGGTGTCAAAGTCCCCCATTGAACATTGGAAGGAAAGAGCTGTCAGGATGGCCGAGCGGTCTAAGTCGCTGCGCTAGGGTCGCAGTCCCCACTGGAGGCGCGGGTTCGAATCCCAGAGATTCCCCCATAGGAATGAATGGTCGAAATGCCCAGTTGAAATGAATGGCGGGCTACCAGGTATCAAAGTCTCCCATTGGACATTGGAAGGAAAGAGCTGTCAGGATGGCCGAGCGGTCTAAGTCGCTAAGTTCGGGTCGCAGTCCCCACTGGAGGCGCGGGTTCGAATCCCAGAGATTCCCCCATAGGAATGAATGGTCGAAATGCCCCATTGAAATGAATGGCGGGCTACCAGGTGTCAAAGTCCCCCATTGGACATTGGAAGGAAAGAGCTGTCAGGATGGCCGAGCGGTCTAAGTCGCTGCGCTAGGGTCGCAGTCCCCACTGGAGGCGCGGGTTCGAATCCCAGAGATTCCCCCATAGGAATGAATGGTCGAAATGCCCCATTGAAATGAATGGCGGGCTACCAGGTGTCAAAGTCCTCCAATGAACTTGGGAAGGAAAGAGCTGTCAGGATGGCTGAGCGGTCTAAGTCGCTGCGTTCGGGTCGCAGTCCCCACTGGAGGCGTGGGTTCGAATCCCAGAGATTCCCCCATAGGAATGAATGGTCGAAATGCCCCATTGAAATGAATGGCGGGATACCAGGTGTCAAAGTCCCCCATTGAACATTGGAAGGAAAGAGCTGTCAGGATGGCCGAGCGGTCTAAGTCGCTGTGTTCGGGTCGCAGTCCCCACTGGAGGCGTGGGTTCGAATCCCAGAGATTCCCCCATAGGAATGAATGGTCGAAATGCCCCATTGAAATGAATGGCGGGCTACAAGGTGTCAAAGTCCCCCATTGGACATTGGAAGGAAAGAGCTGTCAGGATGGCCGAGTGGTCTAAGTCGCTGTGTTCGGGTCGCAGTCCCCACTGGAGGCGTGGGTTCGAATCCCAGAGATTCCCCCATAGGAATGAATGGTCGAAATGCCCAGTTGAAATGAATGGCGGGCTACCAGGTGTCAAAGTCCCCCAATGAACCTGGGAAGGAAAGAGATGTCAGGATGGCCGAGCGGTCTAAGTCGCTGCGCTAGGGTCACAGTCCCCACTGGAGGCGCGGGTTCGAATCCCAGAGATTCCCCCATAGGAATGAATGGTCGAAATGCCCAATTGAAATGAATGGCGGGCTACCAGGTGTCAAAGTCCCCCATTGAACCTTGGAAGGAAAGAGCTGTCAGGATGGCCGAGCGGTCTAAGTCGCTGCGCTCGGGTCGCAGTCCCAACTGAAGGCGTGGGTTCGAATCCCAGAGATTCCCCCATAGGAATGAATGGTCGAAATGCCCCATTGAAATGAATGGCGGGCTACCAGGTGTCAAAGTCCTCCAATGAACTTGGGAAGGAAAGAGCTGTCAGGATGGCTGAGCGGTCTAAGTCGCTGCGTTCGGGTCGCAGTCCCCACTGGAGGCGTGGGTTCGAATCCCAGAGATTCCCCCATAGGAATGAATGGTCGAAATGCCCCATTGAAATGAATGGCGGGATACCAGGTGTCAAAGTCCCCCATTGAACATTGGAAGGAAAGAGCTGTCAGGATGGCCGAGCGGTCTAAGTCGCTGCGCTAGGGTCGCAGTCCCCACTGGAGGCGCGGGTTCGAATCCCAGAGATTCCCCCATAGGAATGAATGGTCGAAATGCCCCATTGAAATGAATGGCGGGCTACCAGGTGTCAAAGTCCTCCAATGAACTTGGGAAGGAAAGAGCTGTCAGGATGGCTGAGCGGTCTAAGTCGCTGCGTTCGGGTCGCAGTCCCCACTGGAGGCGTGGGTTCGAATCCCAGAGATTCCCCCATAGGAATGAATGGTCGAAATGCCCCATTGAAATGAATGGCGGGATACCAGGTGTCAAAGTCCCCCATTGAACATTGGAAGGAAAGAGCTGTCAGGATGGCCGAGCGGTCTAAGTCGCTGCGCTAGGGTCGCAGTCCCCACTGGAGGCGCGGGTTCGAATCCCAGAGATTCCCCCATAGGAATGAATGGTCGAAATGCCCAGTTGAAATGAATGGCGGGCTACCAGGTATCAAAGTCTCCCATTGGACATTGGAAGGAAAGAGCTGTCAGGATGGCCGAGCGGTCTAAGTCGCTGCGCTAGGGTCGCAGTCCCCACTGGAGGCGCGGGTTCGAATCCCAGAGATTCCCCCATAGGAATGAATGGTCGAAATGCCCAGTTGAAATGAATGGCGGGCTACCAGGTGTCAAAGTCCCCCATTGGACATTGGAAGGAAAGAGCTGTCAGGATGGCTGAGCGGTCTAAGTCGCTGTGTTCGGGTCGCAGTCCCCACTGGAGGCGTGGGTTCGAATCCCAGAGATTCCCCCATAGGAATGAATGGTCGAAATGCCCCATTGAAACGAATGGCGGGATACCAGGTGTCAAAGTCCCCCATTGAACATTGGAAGGAAAGAGCTGTCAGGATGGCCGAGCGGTCTAAGTCGCTGCGCTAGGGTCGCAGTCCCCACTGGAGGCGTGGGTTCGAATCCCAGAGATTCCCCCATAGGAATGAATGGTCGAAATGCCCAGTTGAAATGAATGGCGGGCTACCAGGTGTCAAAGTCCCCCATTGGACATTGGAAGGAAAGAGCTGTCAGGATGGCTGAGCGGTCTAAGTCGCTAAGTTCGGGTCGCAGTCCCCACTGGAGGCGCGGGTTCGAATCCCAGAGATTCCCCCATAGGAATGAATGGTCGAAATGCCCCATTGAAATGAATGGCGGGCAACCAGGTGTCAAAGTCCCCCATTGGACATTGGAAGGAAAGAGCTGTCAGGATGGCCGAGCGGTCTAAGTCGCTGCGCTAGGGTCGCAGTCCCCACTGGAGGCGCGGGTTCGAATCCCAGAGATTCCCCCATAGGAATGAATGGTCGAAATGCCCCATTGAAATGAATGGCGGGCTACCAGGTGTCAAAGTCCTCCAATGAACTTGGGAAGGAAAGAGCTGTCAGGATGGCTGAGCGGTCTAAGTCGCTGCGTTCGGGTCGCAGTCCCCACTGGAGGCGTGGGTTCGAATCCCAGAGATTCCCCCATAGGAATGAATGGTCGAAATGCCCCATTGAAATGAATGGCGGGATACCAGGTGTCAAAGTCCCCCATTGAACATTGGAAGGAAAGAGCTGTCAGGATGGCCGAGCGGTCTAAGTCGCTGTGTTCGGGTCGCAGTCCCCACTGGAGGCGTGGGTTCGAATCCCAGAGATTCCCCCATAGGAATGAATGGTCGAAATGCCCCATTGAAATGAATGGCGGGCTACAAGGTGTCAAAGTCCCCCATTGGACATTGGAAGGAAAGAGCTGTCAGGATGGCCGAGTGGTCTAAGTCGCTGCGTTCGGGTCGCAGTCCCCACTGGAGGCGTGGGTTCGAATCCCAGAGATTCCCCCATAGGAATGAATGGTCGAAATGCCCCATTGAAATGAATGGCGGGATACCAGGTGTCAAAGTCCCCCATTGAACATTGGAAGGAAAGAGCTGTCAGGATGGCCGAGCGGTCTAAGTCGCTGCGCTAGGGTCGCAGTCCCCACTGGAGGCGCGGGTTCGAATCCCAGAGATTCCCCCATAGGAATGAATGGTCGAAATGCCCCATTGAAATGAATGGCGGGCTACCAGGTGTCAAAGTCCTCCAATGAACTTGGGAAGGAAAGAGCTGTCAGGATGGCTGAGCGGTCTAAGTCGCTGCGTTCGGGTCGCAGTCCCCACTGGAGGCGTGGGTTCGAATCCCAGAGATTCCCCCATAGGAATGAATGGTCGAAATGCCCCATTGAAATGAATGGCGGGATACCAGGTGTCAAAGTCCCCCATTGAACATTGGAAGGAAAGAGCTGTCAGGATGGCCGAGCGGTCTAAGTCGCTGCGCTAGGGTCGCAGTCCCCACTGGAGGCGCGGGTTCGAATCCCAGAGATTCCCCCATAGGAATGAATGGTCGAAATGCCCAGTTGAAATGAATGGCGGGCTACCAGGTATCAAAGTCTCCCATTGGACATTGGAAGGAAAGAGCTGTCAGGATGGCCGAGCGGTCTAAGTCGCTGCGCTAGGGTCGCAGTCCCCACTGGAGGCGCGGGTTCGAATCCCAGAGATTCCCCCATAGGAATGAATGGTCGAAATGCCCAGTTGAAATGAATGGCGGGCTACCAGGTGTCAAAGTCCCCCATTGGACATTGGAAGGAAAGAGCTGTCAGGATGGCTGAGCGGTCTAAGTCGCTGTGTTCGGGTCGCAGTCCCCACTGGAGGCGTGGGTTCGAATCCCAGAGATTCCCCCATAGGAATGAATGGTCGAAATGCCCCATTGAAACGAATGGCGGGATACCAGGTGTCAAAGTCCCCCATTGAACATTGGAAGGAAAGAGCTGTCAGGATGGCCGAGCGGTCTAAGTCGCTGCGCTAGGGTCGCAGTCCCCACTGGAGGCGTGGGTTCGAATCCCAGAGATTCCCCCATAGGAATGAATGGTCGAAATGCCCAGTTGAAATGAATGGCGGGCTACCAAGTGTCAAAGTCCCCCATTGGACATTGGAAGGAAAGAGCTGTCAGGATGGCTGAGCGGTCTAAGTCGCTAAGTTCGGGTCGCAGTCCCCACTGGAGGCGCGGGTTCGAATCCCAGAGATTCCCCCATAGGAATGAATGGTCGAAATGCCCCATTGAAATGAATGGCGGGCTACCAGGTGTCAAAGTCCCCCATTGGACATTGGAAGGAAAGAGCTGTCAGGATGGCCGAGCGGTCTAAGTCGCTGCGCTAGGGTCGCAGTCCCCACTGGAGGCGCGGGTTCGAATCCCAGAGATTCCCCCATAGGAATGAATGGTCGAAATGCCCCATTGAAATGAATGGCGGGCTACCAGGTGTCAAAGTCCTCCAATGAACTTGGGAAGGAAAGAGCTGTCAGGATGGCTGAGCGGTCTAAGTCGCTGCGTTCGGGTCGCAGTCCCCACTGGAGGCGTGGGTTCGAATCCCAGAGATTCCCCCATAGGAATGAATGGTCGAAATGCCCCATTGAAATGAATGGCGGGATACCAGGTGTCAAAGTCCCCCATTGAACATTGGAAGGAAAGAGCTGTCAGGATGGCCGAGCGGTCTAAGTCGCTGTGTTCGGGTCGCAGTCCCCACTGGAGGCGTGGGTTCGAATCCCAGAGATTCCCCCATAGGAATGAATGGTCGAAATGCCCCATTGAAATGAATGGCGGGCTACAAGGTGTCAAAGTCCCCCATTGGACATTGGAAGGAAAGAGCTGTCAGGATGGCCGAGTGGTCTAAGTCGCTGTGTTCGGGTCGCAGTCCCCACTGGAGGCGTGGGTTCGAATCCCAGAGATTCCCCCATAGGAATGAATGGTCGAAATGCCCAGTTGAAATGAATGGCGGGCTACCAGGTGTCAAAGTCCCCCAATGAACCTGGGAAGGAAAGAGCTGTCAGGATGGCTGTGCGGTCTAAGTCGCTGCGTTCGGGTCGCAGTCCCCACTGGAGGCGTGGGTTCGAATCCCAGAGATTCCCCCATAGGAATGAATGGTCGAAATGCCCCATTGAAACGAATGGCGGGATACCAGGTGTCAAAGTCCCCCACTGAACATTGGAAGGAAAGAGCTGTCAGGATGGCCGAGCGGTCTAAGTCGCTGCGCTAGGGTCGCAGTCCCCACTGGAGGCGCGGGTTCGAATCCCAGAGATTCCCCCATAGGAATGAATGGTCGAAATGCCCAGTTGAAATGAATGGCGGGCTACCAGGTGTCAAAGTCCCCCATTGGACATTGGAAGGAAAGAGCTGTCAGGATGGCTGAGCGGTCTAAGTCGCTAAGTTCGGGTCGCAGTCCCCACTGGAGGCGCGGGTTCGAATCCCAGAGATTCCCCCATAGGAATGAATGGTCGAAATGCCCCATTGAAATGAATGGCGGGCTACCAGGTGTCAAAGTCCCCCATTGGACATTGGAAGGAAAGAGCTGTCAGGATGGCCGAGCGGTCTAAGTCGCTGCGCTAGGGTCGCAGTCCCCACTGGAGGCGCGGGTTCGAATCCCAGAGATTCCCCCATAGGAATGAATGGTCGAAATGCCCCATTGAAATGAATGGCGGGCTACCAGGTGTCAAAGTCCCCCATTGGACATTGGAAGGAAAGAGCTGTCAGGATGGCTGAGCGGTCTAAGTCGCTGTGTTCGGGTCGCAGTCCCCACTGGAGGTGCGGGTTCGAATGCCAGAGATTCCCCCATAGGAATGAATGGTCGAAATGCCCAATTGAAATGAATGGCGGGCTACCAGGTGTCAAAGTCCCCCAATGAACCTGGGAAGGAAAGAGCTGTCAGGATGGCTGAGCGGTCTAAGTCGCTGCGTTCGGGTCGCAGTCCCCACTGTAGGCGAGGGTTCGAATCCCAGAGATTCCCCCATAGGAATGAATGGTCGAAATGCCCCATTGAAATGAATGGCGGGATACCAGGTGTCAAAGTCCCCCAATGAAACTTGGAAGGAAAGAGCTGTCAGGATGGCTGAGCGGTCTAAGTCGCTGCGCTAGGGTCGCAGTCCCCACTGGAGGTGAGGGTTCGAATCCCAGAGATTCCCCCATAGGAATGAATGGTGGGATACCAGGTGTCATAGTCCCCCAATGAACCTGGGAAGGAAAGAGCTGTCAGGATGGCTGAGCGGTCTAAGTCGCTGCGTTCGTGTCGCAGTCCCCACTGGAGGCGTGGGTTCGAATCCCAGAGATTCCCCCATTGGAATGAATGGTCGAAATGCCCCATTGAAATGAAGGGCGGGATACCAGGTGTCAAAGTCCCCCATTGGACATTGGAAGGAAAGAGCTGTCAGGATGGCCGAGCGGTCTAAGTCGCTGCGCTAGGGTCGCAGTCCCCACTGGAGGCGCGGGTTCGAATCCCAGAGATTCCCCCATAGGAATGAATGGTCGAAATGCCCCATTGAAATGAATGGCGGGCTACCAGGTGTCAAAGTCCCCCATTGGACATTGGAAGGAAAGAGCTGTCAGGATGGCTGAGCGGTCTAAGTCGCTGTGTTCGGGTCGCAGTCCCCACTGGAGGCGTGGGTTCGAATCCCAGAGATTCCCCCATTGGAATGAATGGTCGAAATGCCCCATTGAAATGAATGGCGGGATACCAGGTGTCAAAGTCCCCCATTGAACATTGGAAGGAAAGAGCTGTCAGGATGGCCGAGCGGTCTAAGTCGCTGCGCTCGGGTCGCAGTCCCCACTGGAGGTGCGGGTTCGAATCCCAGAGATTCCCCCATAGGAATGAATGGTCAAAATGCCCAATTGAAATGAATGGCGGGCTACCAGGTGTCAAAGTCCCCCAATGAACCTGGGAAGGAAAGAGCTGTCAGGATGGCTGAGCGGTCTAAGTCGCTGCGTTCGGGTCGCAGTCCCCACTGGAGGCGAGGGTTCGAATCCCAGAGATTCCCCCATAGGAATGAATGGTCGAAATGCCCCATTGAAATGAATGGCGGGATACCAGGTGTCAAAGTCCCCCAATGAACCTTGGAAGGAAAGAGCTGTCAGGATGGCTGAGCGGTCTAAGTCGCTGCGTTCGGGTCGCAGTCCCACTGGAGGTGAGGGTTCGAATCCCAGAGATTCCCCCATAGGAATGAATGGTCGAAATGCCCCATTGAAATGAATGGCGGGATACCAGGTGTCATAGTCCCCCAATGAACCTGGGAAGGAAAGAGCTGTCAGGATGGCTGAGCGGTCTAAGTCGCTGCGTTCGGGTCGCAGTCCCCACTGGAGGCGTGGGTTCGAATCCCAGAGATTCCCCCATTGGAATGAATGGTCGAAATGCCCCATTGAAATGAATGGCGGGATACCAGGTGTCAAAGTCCCCCATTGAACATTGGAAGGAAAGAGATGTCAGGATGGCCGAGCGGTCTAAGTCGCTGCGCTAGGGTCACAGTCCCCACTGGAGGCGCGGGTTCGAATCCCAGAGATTCCCCCATAGGAATGAATGGTCGAAATGCCCAATTGAAATGAATGGCGGGCTACCAGGTGTCAAAGTCCCCCATTGAACCTTGGAAGGAAAGAGCTGTCAGGATGGCCGAGCGGTCTAAGTCGCTGCGCTCGGGTCGCAGTCCCAACTGAAGGCGTGGGTTCGAATCCCAGAGATTCCCCCATAGGAATGAATGGTCGAAATGCCCCATTGAAATGAATGGCGGGCTACCAGGTGTCAAAGTCCTCCAATGAACTTGGGAAGGAAAGAGCTGTCAGGATGGCTGAGGGGTCTAAGTCGCTGCGTTCGGGTCGCAGTCCCCACTGGAGGCGTGGGTTCGAATCCCAGAGATTCCCCCATAGGAATGAATGGTCGAAATGCCCCATTGAAATGAATGGCGGGATACCAGGTGTCAAAGTCCCCCATTGAACATTGGAAGGAAAGAGCTGTCAGGATGGCCGAGCGGTCTAAGTCGCTGCGCTAGGGTCGCAGTCCCCACTGGAGGCGCGGGTTCGAATCCCAGAGATTCCCCCATAGGAATGAATGGTCGAAATGCCCAGTTGAAATGAATGGCGGGCTACCAGGTGTCAAAGTCCCCCATTGGACATTGGAAGGAAAGAGCTGTCAGGATGGCTGAGCGGTCTAAGTCGCTGTGTTCGGGTCGCAGTCCCCACTGGAGGCGTGGGTTCGAATCCCAGAGATTCCCCCATAGGAATGAATGGTCGAAATGCCCCATTGAAACGAATGGCGGGATACCAGGTGTCAAAGTCCCCCATTGAACATTGGAAGGAAAGAGCTGTCAGGATGGCCGAGCGGTCTAAGTCGCTGCGCTAGGGTCGCAGTCCCCACTGGAGGCGCGGGTTCGAATCCCAGAGATTCCCCCATAGGAATGAATGGTCGAAATGCCCCATTGAAATGAATGGCGGGCTACCAGGTGTCAAAGTCCCCCATTGGACATTGGAAGGAAAGAGCTGTCAGGATGGCCGAGCGGTCTAAGTCGCTGCGCTAGGGTCGCAGTCCCCACTGGAGGCGCGGGTTCGAATCCCAGAGATTCCCCCATAGGAATGAATGGTCGAAATGCCCCATTGAAATGAATGGCGGGCTACCAGGTGTCAAAGTCCCCCATTGGACATTGGAAGGAAAGAGCTGTCAGGATGGCTGAGCGGTCTAAGTCGCTGTGTTCGGGTCGCAGTCCCCACTGGAGGTGCGGGTTCGAATGCCAGAGATTCCCCCATAGGAATGAATGGTCGAAATGCCCAATTGAAATGAATGGCGGGCTACCAGGTGTCAAAGTCCCCCAATGAACCTGGGAAGGAAAGAGCTGTCAGGATGGCTGAGCGGTCTAAGTCGCTGCGTTCGGATCGCAGTCCCCACTGTAGGCGAGGGTTCGAATCCCAGAGATTCCCCCATAGGAATGAATGGTCGAAATGCCCCATTGAAATGAATGGCGGGATACCAGGTGTCAAAGTCCCCCAATGAAACTTGGAAGGAAAGAGCTGTCAGGATGGCTGAGCGGTCTAAGTCGCTGCGCTAGGGTCGCAGTCCCCACTGGAGGTGAGGGTTCGAATCCCAGAGATTCCCCCATAGGAATGAATGGTGGGATACCAGGTGTCATAGTCCCCCAATGAACCTGGGAAGGAAAGAGCTGTCTGGATGGCTGAGCGGTCTAAGTCGCTGCGTTCGTGTCGCAGTCCCCACTGGAGGCGTGGGTTCGAATCCCAGAGATTCCCCCATTGGAATGAATGGTCGAAATGCCCCATTGAAATGAAGGGCGGGATACCAGGTGTCAAAGTCCCCCATTGAACATTGGAAGGAAAGAGATGTCAGGATGGCCGAGCGGTCTAAGTCGCTGCGCTAGGGTCACAGTCCCCACTGGAGGCGCGGGTTCGAATGCCAGAGATTCCCCCATAGGAATGAATGGTCGAAATGCCCAATTGAAATGAATGGCGGGCTACCAGGTGTCAAAGTCCCCCATTGAACATTGGAAGGAAAGAGCTGTCAGGATGGCCGAGCGGTCTAAGTCGCTGCGCTAGGGTCGCAGTCCCCACTGGAGGCGCGGGTTCGAATCCCAGAGATTCCCCCATAGGAATGAATGGTCGAAATGCCCAGTTGAAATGAATGGCGGGCTACCAGGTATCAAAGTCTCCCATTGGACATTGGAAGGAAAGAGCTGTCAGGATGGCCGAGCGGTCTAAGTCGCTAAGTTCGGGTCGCAGTCCCCACTGGAGGCGCGGGTTCGAATCCCAGAGATTCCCCCATAGGAATGAATGGTCGAAATGCCCCATTGAAATGAATGGCGGGCTACCAGGTGTCAAAGTCCCCCATTGGACATTGGAAGGAAAGAGCTGTCAGGATGGCCGAGCGGTCTAAGTCGCTGCGCTAGGGTCGCAGTCCCCACTGGAGGCGCGGGTTCGAATCCCAGAGATTCCCCCATAGGAATGAATGGTCGAAATGCCCCATTGAAATGAATGGCGGGCTACCAGGTGTCAAAGTCCTCCAATGAACTTGGGAAGGAAAGAGCTGTCAGGATGGCTGAGCGGTCTAAGTCGCTGCGTTCGGGTCGCAGTCCCCACTGGAGGCGTGGGTTCGAATCCCAGAGATTCCCCCATAGGAATGAATGGTCGAAATGCCCCATTGAAATGAATGGCGGGATACCAGGTGTCAAAGTCCCCCATTGAACATTGGAAGGAAAGAGCTGTCAGGATGGCCGAGCGGTCTAAGTCGCTGTGTTCGGGTCGCAGTCCCCACTGGAGGCGTGGGTTCGAATCCCAGAGATTCCCCCATAGGAATGAATGGTCGAAATGCCCCATTGAAATGAATGGCGGGCTACAAGGTGTCAAAGTCCCCCATTGGACATTGGAAGGAAAGAGCTGTCAGGATGGCCGAGTGGTCTAAGTCGCTGTGTTCGGGTCGCAGTCCCCACTGGAGGCGTGGGTTCGAATCCCAGAGATTCCCCCATAGGAATGAATGGTCGAAATGCCCAGTTGAAATGAATGGCGGGCTACCAGGTGTCAAAGTCCCCCAATGAACCTGGGAAGGAAAGAGCTGTCAGGATGGCTGTGCGGTCTAAGTTGCTGCGTTTGGGTCGCAGTCCCCACTGGAGGCGTGGGTTCGAATCCCAGAGATTCCCCCATAGGAATGAATGGTCGAAATGCCCCATTGAAACGAATGGCGGGATACCAGGTGTCAAAGTCCCCCACTGAACATTGGAAGGAAAGAGCTGTCAGGATGGCCGAGCGGTCTAAGTCGCTGCGCTAGGGTCGCAGTCCCCACTGGAGGCGCGGGTTCGAATCCCAGAGATTCCCCCATAGGAATGAATGGTCGAAATGCCCAGTTGAAATGAATGGCGGGCTACCAGGTGTCAAAGTCCCCCATTGGACATTGGAAGGAAAGAGCTGTCAGGATGGCTGAGCGGTCTAAGTCGCTAAGTTCGGGTCGCAGTCCCCACTGGAGGCGCGGGTTCGAATCCCAGAGATTCCCCCATAGGAATGAATGGTCGAAATGCCCCATTGAAATGAATGGCGGGCTACAAGGTGTCAAAGTCCCCCATTGGACATTGGAAGGAAAGAGCTGTCAGGATGGCCGAGTGGTCTAAGTCGCTGTGTTCGGGTCGCAGTCCCCACTGGAGGCGTGGGTTCGAATCCCAGAGATTCCCCCATAGGAATGAATGGTCGAAATGCCCAGTTGAAATGAATGGCGGGCTACCAGGTGTCAAAGTCCCCCAATGAACCTGGGAAGGAAAGAGATGTCAGGATGGCCGAGCGGTCTAAGTCGCTGCGCTAGGGTCACAGTCCCCACTGGAGGCGCGGGTTCGAATCCCAGAGATTCCCCCATAGGAATGAATGGTCGAAATGCCCAATTGAAATGAATGGCGGGCTACCAGGTGTCAAAGTCCCCCATTGAACCTTGGAAGGAAAGAGCTGTCAGGATGGCCGAGCGGTCTAAGTCGCTGCGCTCGGGTCGCAGTCCCAACTGAAGGCGTGGGTTCGAATCCCAGAGATTCCCCCATAGGAATGAATGGTCGAAATGCCCCATTGAAATGAATGGCGGGCTACCAGGTGTCAAAGTCCTCCAATGAACTTGGGAAGGAAAGAGCTGTCAGGATGGCTGAGCGGTCTAAGTCGCTGCGTTCGGGTCGCAGTCCCCACTGGAGGCGTGGGTTCGAATCCCAGAGATTCCCCCATAGGAATGAATGGTCGAAATGCCCCATTGAAATGAATGGCGGGATACCAGGTGTCAAAGTCCCCCATTGAACATTGGAAGGAAAGAGCTGTCAGGATGGCCGAGCGGTCTAAGTCGCTGCGCTAGGGTCGCAGTCCCCACTGGAGGCGCGGGTTCGAATCCCAGAGATTCCCCCATAGGAATGAATGGTCGAAATGCCCCATTGAAATGAATGGCGGGCTACCAGGTGTCAAAGTCCTCCAATGAACTTGGGAAGGAAAGAGCTGTCAGGATGGCTGAGCGGTCTAAGTCGCTGCGTTCGGGTCGCAGTCCCCACTGGAGGCGTGGGTTCGAATCCCAGAGATTCCCCCATAGGAATGAATGGTCGAAATGCCCCATTGAAATGAATGGCGGGATACCAGGTGTCAAAGTCCCCCATTGAACATTGGAAGGAAAGAGCTGTCAGGATGGCCGAGCGGTCTAAGTCGCTGCGCTAGGGTCGCAGTCCCCACTGGAGGCGCGGGTTCGAATCCCAGAGATTCCCCCATAGGAATGAATGGTCGAAATGCCCAGTTGAAATGAATGGCGGGCTACCAGGTATCAAAGTCTCCCATTGGACATTGGAAGGAAAGAGCTGTCAGGATGGCCGAGCGGTCTAAGTCGCTGCGCTAGGGTCGCAGTCCCCACTGGAGGCGCGGGTTCGAATCCCAGAGATTCCCCCATAGGAATGAATGGTCGAAATGCCCAGTTGAAATGAATGGCGGGCTACCAGGTGTCAAAGTCCCCCATTGGACATTGGAAGGAAAGAGCTGTCAGGATGGCTGAGCGGTCTAAGTCGCTGTGTTCGGGTCGCAGTCCCCACTGGAGGCGTGGGTTCGAATCCCAGAGATTCCCCCATAGGAATGAATGGTCGAAATGCCCCATTGAAACGAATGGCGGGATACCAGGTGTCAAAGTCCCCCATTGAACATTGGAAGGAAAGAGCTGTCAGGATGGCCGAGCGGTCTAAGTCGCTGCGCTAGGGTCGCAGTCCCCACTGGAGGCGTGGGTTCGAATCCCAGAGATTCCCCCATAGGAATGAATGGTCGAAATGCCCAGTTGAAATGAATGGCGGGCTACCAGGTGTCAAAGTCCCCCATTGGACATTGGAAGGAAAGAGCTGTCAGGATGGCTGAGCGGTCTAAGTCGCTAAGTTCGGGTCGCAGTCCCCACTGGAGGCGCGGGTTCGAATCCCAGAGATTCCCCCATAGGAATGAATGGTCGAAATGCCCCATTGAAATGAATGGCGGGCTACCAGGTGTCAAAGTCCCCCATTGGACATTGGAAGGAAAGAGCTGTCAGGATGGCCGAGCGGTCTAAGTCGCTGCGCTAGGGTCGCAGTCCCCACTGGAGGCGCGGGTTCGAATCCCAGAGATTCCCCCATAGGAATGAATGGTCGAAATGCCCCATTGAAATGAATGGCGGGCTACCAGGTGTCAAAGTCCTCCAATGAACTTGGGAAGGAAAGAGCTGTCAGGATGGCTGAGCGGTCTAAGTCGCTGCGTTCGGGTCGCAGTCCCCACTGGAGGCGTGGGTTCGAATCCCAGAGATTCCCCCATAGGAATGAATGGTCGAAATGCCCCATTGAAATGAATGGCGGGATACCAGGTGTCAAAGTCCCCCATTGAACATTGGAAGGAAAGAGCTGTCAGGATGGCCGAGCGGTCTAAGTCGCTGTGTTCGGGTCGCAGTCCCCACTGGAGGCGTGGGTTCGAATCCCAGAGATTCCCCCATAGGAATGAATGGTCGAAATGCCCCATTGAAATGAATGGCGGGCTACAAGGTGTCAAAGTCCCCCATTGGACATTGGAAGGAAAGAGCTGTCAGGATGGCCGAGTGGTCTAAGTCGCTGTGTTCGGGTCGCAGTCCCCACTGGAGGCGTGGGTTCGAATCCCAGAGATTCCCCCATAGGAATGAATGGTCGAAATGCCCAGTTGAAATGAATGGCGGGCTACCAGGTGTCAAAGTCCCCCAATGAACCTGGGAAGGAAAGAGCTGTCAGGATGGCTGTGCGGTCTAAGTCGCTGCGTTCGGGTCGCAGTCCCCACTGGAGGCGTGGGTTCGAATCCCAGAGATTCCCCCATAGGAATGAATGGTCGAAATGCCCCATTGAAACGAATGGCGGGATACCAGGTGTCAAAGTCCCCCACTGAACATTGGAAGGAAAGAGCTGTCAGGATGGCCGAGCGGTCTAAGTCGCTGCGCTAGGGTCGCAGTCCCCACTGGAGGCGCGGGTTCGAATCCCAGAGATTCCCCCATAGGAATGAATGGTCGAAATGCCCAGTTGAAATGAATGGCGGGCTACCAGGTGTCAAAGTCCCCCAATGAACCTGGGAAGGAAAGAGCTGTCAGGATGGCCGAGTGGTCTAAGTCGCTGCGTTCGGGTCGCAGTCCCCACTGGAGGCGTGGGTTCGAATCCCAGAGATTCCCCCATAGGAATGAATGGTCGAAATGCCCCATTGAAACGAATGGCGGGATACCAGGTGTCAAAGTCCCCCATTGAACATTGGAAGGAAAGAGCTGTCAGGATGGCCGAGCGGTCTAAGTCGCTGCGCTAGGGTCGCAGTCCCCACTGGAGGCGCGGGTTCGAATCCCAGAGATTCCCCCATAGGAATGAATGGTCAAAATGCCCAGTTGAAATGAATGGCGGGATACCAGGTGTCAAAGTCCCCCATTGGACATTGGAAGGAAAAAGCTGTCAGGATGGCCGAGCGGTCTAAGTCGCTGCGCTAGGGTCGCAGTCCCCACTGGAGGCGCGGGTTCGAATCCCAGAGATTCCCCCATAGGAATGAATGGTCGAAATGCCCAGTTGAAATGAATGGCGGGCTACCAGGTGTCAAAGTCCCCCATTGGACATTGGAAGGAAAGAGCTGTCAGGATGGCCGAGCGGTCTAAGTCGCTGCGCTAGGGTCGCAGTCCCCACTGGAGGCGCGGGTTCGAATCCCAGAGATTCCCCCATAGGAATGAATGGTCGAAATGCCCCATTGAAATGAATGGCGGGCTACCAGGTGTCAAAGTCCTCCAATGAACTTGGGAAGGAAAGAGCTGTCAGGATGGCTGAGCGGTCTAAGTCGCTGCGTTCGGGTCGCAGTCCCCACTGGAGGCGTGGGTTCGAATCCCAGAGATTCCCCCATAGGAATGAATGGTCGAAATGCCCCATTGAAATGAATGGCGGGATACCAGGTGTCAAAGTCCCCCATTGAACATTGGAAGGAAAGAGCTGTCAGGATGGCCGAGCGGTCTAAGTCGCTGTGTTCGGGTCGCAGTCCCCACTGGAGGCGTGGGTTCGAATCCCAGAGATTCCCCCATAGGAATGAATGGTCGAAATGCCCCATTGAAATGAATGGCGGGCTACAAGGTGTCAAAGTCCCCCATTGGACATTGGAAGGAAAGAGCTGTCAGGATGGCCGAGTGGTCTAAGTCGCTGTGTTCGGGTCGCAGTCCCCACTGGAGGCGTGGGTTCGAATCCCAGAGATTCCCCCATAGGAATGAATGGTCGAAATGCCCAGTTGAAATGAATGGCGGGCTACCAGGTGTCAAAGTCCCCCAATGAACCTGGGAAGGAAAGAGCTGTCAGGATGGCTGTGCGGTCTAAGTCGCTGCGTTTGGGTCGCAGTCCCCACTGGAGGCGTGGGTTCGAATCCCAGAGATTCCCCCATAGGAATGAATGGTCGAAATGCCCCATTGAAACGAATGGCGGGATACCAGGTGTCAAAGTCCCCCACTGAACATTGGAAGGAAAGAGCTGTCAGGATGGCCGAGCGGTCTAAGTCGCTGCGCTAGGGTCGCAGTCCCCACTGGAGGCGCGGGTTCGAATCCCAGAGATTCCCCCATAGGAATGAATGGTCGAAATGCCCAGTTGAAATGAATGGCGGGCTACCAGGTGTCAAAGTCCCCCATTGGACATTGGAAGGAAAGAGCTGTCAGGATGGCTGAGCGGTCTAAGTCGCTAAGTTCGGGTCGCAGTCCCCACTGGAGGCGCGGGTTCGAATCCCAGAGATTCCCCCATAGGAATGAATGGTCGAAATGCCCCATTGAAATGAATGGCGGGCTACCAGGTGTCAAAGTCCCCCATTGGACATTGGAAGGAAAGAGCTGTCAGGATGGCCGAGCGGTCTAAGTCGCTGCGCTAGGGTCGCAGTCCCCACTGGAGGCGCGGGTTCGAATCCCAGAGATTCCCCCATAGGAATGAATGGTCGAAATGCCCCATTGAAATGAATGGCGGGCTACCAGGTGTCAAAGTCCCCCATTGGACATTGGAAGGAAAGAGCTGTCAGGATGGCTGAGCGGTCTAAGTCGCTGTGTTCGGGTCGCAGTCCCCACTGGAGGTGCGGGTTCGAATGCCAGAGATTCCCCCATAGGAATGAATGGTCGAAATGCCCAATTGAAATGAATGGCGGGCTACCAGGTGTCAAAGTCCCCCAATGAACCTGGGAAGGAAAGAGCTGTCAGGATGGCTGAGCGGTCTAAGTCGCTGCGTTCGGGTCGCAGTCCCCACTGTAGGCGAGGGTTCGAATCCCAGAGATTCCCCCATAGGAATGAATGGTCGAAATGCCCCATTGAAATGAATGGCGGGATACCAGGTGTCAAAGTCCCCCAATGAAACTTGGAAGGAAAGAGCTGTCAGGATGGCTGAGCGGTCTAAGTCGCTGCGCTAGGTTCGCAGTCCCCACTGGAGGTGAGGGTTCGAATCCCAGAGATTCCCCCATAGGAATGAATGGTGGGATACCAGGTGTCATAGTCCCCCAATGAACCTGGGAAGGAAAGAGCTGTCAGGATGGCTGAGCGGTCTAAGTCGCTGCGTTCGTGTCGCAGTCCCCACTGGAGGCGTGGGTTCGAATCCCAGAGATTCCCCCATTGGAATGAATGGTCGAAATGCCCCATTGAAATGAAGGGCGGGATACCAGGTGTCAAAGTCCCCCATTGAACATTGGAAGGAAAGAGATGTCAGGATGGCCGAGCGGTCTAAGTCGCTGCGCTAGGGTCACAGTCCCCACTGGAGGCGCGGGTTCGAATGCCAGAGATTCCCCCATAGGAATGAATGGTCGAAATGCCCAATTGAAATGAATGGCGGGCTACCAGGTGTCAAAGTCCCCCATTGAACATTGGAAGGAAAGAGCTGTCAGGATGGCCGAGCGGTCTAAGTCGCTGCGCTAGGGTCGCAGTCCCCACTGGAGGCGCGGGTTCGAATCCCAGAGATTCCCCCATAGGAATGAATGGTCGAAATGCCCAGTTGAAATGAATGGCGGGCTACCAGGTATCAAAGTCTCCCATTGGACATTGGAAGGAAAGAGCTGTCAGGATGGCCGAGCGGTCTAAGTCGCTAAGTTCGGGTCGCAGTCCCCACTGGAGGCGCGGGTTCGAATCCCAGAGATTCCCCCATAGGAATGAATGGTCGAAATGCCCCATTGAAATGAATGGCGGGCTACCAGGTGTCAAAGTCCCCCATTGGACATTGGAAGGAAAGAGCTGTCAGGATGGCCGAGCGGTCTAAGTCGCTGCGCTAGGGTCGCAGTCCCCACTGGAGGCGCGGGTTCGAATCCCAGAGATTCCCCCATAGGAATGAATGGTCGAAATGCCCCATTGAAACGAATGGCGGGATACCAGGTGTCAAAGTCCCCCATTGAACATTGGAAGGAAAGAGCTGTCAGGATGGCCGAGCGGTCTAAGTCGCTGCGCTAGGGTCGCAGTCCCCACTGGAGGCGTGGGTTCGAATCCCAGAGATTCCCCCATAGGAATGAATGGTCGAAATGCCCAGTTGAAATGAATGGCGGGCTACCAGGTGTCAAAGTCCCCCATTGGACATTGGAAGGAAAGAGCTGTCAGGATGGCTGAGCGGTCTAAGTCGCTAAGTTCGGGTCGCAGTCCCCACTGGAGGCGCGGGTTCGAATCCCAGAGATTCCCCCATAGGAATGAATGGTCGAAATGCCCCATTGAAATGAATGGCGGGCTACCAGGTGTCAAAGTCCCCCATTGGACATTGGAAGGAAAGAGCTGTCAGGATGGCCGAGCGGTCTAAGTCGCTGCGCTAGGGTCGCAGTCCCCACTGGAGGCGCGGGTTCGAATCCCAGAGATTCCCCCATAGGAATGAATGGTCGAAATGCCCCATTGAAATGAATGGCGGGCTACCAGGTGTCAAAGTCCTCCAATGAACTTGGGAAGGAAAGAGCTGTCAGGATGGCTGAGCGGTCTAAGTCGCTGCGTTCGGGTCGCAGTCCCCACTGGAGGCGTGGGTTCGAATCCCAGAGATTCCCCCATAGGAATGAATGGTCGAAATGCCCCATTGAAATGAATGGCGGGATACCAGGTGTCAAAGTCCCCCATTGAACATTGGAAGGAAAGAGCTGTCAGGATGGCCGAGCGGTCTAAGTCGCTGTGTTCGGGTCGCAGTCCCCACTGGAGGCGTGGGTTCGAATCCCAGAGATTCCCCCTTAGGAATGAATGGTCGAAATGCCCCATTGAAATGAATGGCGGGCTACAAGGTGTCAAAGTCCCCCATTGGACATTGGAAGGAAAGAGCTGTCAGGATGGCCGAGTGGTCTAAGTCGCTGTGTTCGGGTCGCAGTCCCCACTGGAGGCGTGGGTTCGAATCCCAGAGATTCCCCCATAGGAATGAATGGTCGAAATGCCCAGTTGAAATGAATGGCGGGCTACCAGGTGTCAAAGTCCCCCAATGAACCTGGGAAGGAAAGAGCTGTCAGGATGGCTGTGCGGTCTAAGTCGCTGCGTTCGGGTCGCAGTCCCCACTGGAGGCGTGGGTTCGAATCCCAGAGATTCCCCCATAGGAATGAATGGTCGAAATGCCCCATTGAAACGAATGGCGGGATACCAGGTGTCAAAGTCCCCCACTGAACATTGGAAGGAAAGAGCTGTCAGGATGGCCGAGCGGTCTAAGTCGCTGCGCTAGGGTCGCAGTCCCCACTGGAGGCGCGGGTTCGAATCCCAGAGATTCCCCCATAGGAATGAATGGTCGAAATGCCCAGTTGAAATGAATGGCGGGCTACCAGGTGTCAAAGTCCCCCAATGAACCTGGGAAGGAAAGAGCTGTCAGGATGGCCGAGTGGTCTAAGTCGCTGCGTTCGGGTCGCAGTCCCCACTGGAGGCGTGGGTTCGAATCCCAGAGATTCCCCCATAGGAATGAATGGTCGAAATGCCCCATTGAAACGAATGGCGGGATACCAGGTGTCAAAGTCCCCCATTGAACATTGGAAGGAAAGAGCTGTCAGGATGGCCGAGCGGTCTAAGTCGCTGCGCTAGGGTCGCAGTCCCCACTGGAGGCGCGGGTTCGAATCCCAGAGATTCCCCCATAGGAATGAATGGTCAAAATGCCCAGTTGAAATGAATGGCGGGATACCAGGTGTCAAAGTCCCCCATTGGACATTGGAAGGAAAAAGCTGTCAGGATGGCCGAGCGGTCTAAGTCGCTGCGCTAGGGTCGCAGTCCCCACTGGAGGCGCGGGTTCGAATCCCAGAGATTCCCCCATAGGAATGAATGGTCGAAATGCCCAGTTGAAATGAATGGCGGGCTACCAGGTGTCAAAGTCCCCCATTGGACATTGGAAGGAAAGAGCTGTCAGGATGGCCGAGCGGTCTAAGTCGCTGCGCTAGGGTCGCAGTCCCCACTGGAGGCGCGGGTTCGAATCCCAGAGATTCCCCCATAGGAATGAATGGTCGAAATGCCCCATTGAAATGAATGGCGGGCTACCAGGTGTCAAAGTCCTCCAATGAACTTGGGAAGGAAAGAGCTGTCAGGATGGCTGAGCGGTCTAAGTCGCTGCGTTCGGGTCGCAGTCCCCACTGGAGGCGTGGGTTCGAATCCCAGAGATTCCCCCATAGGAATGAATGGTCGAAATGCCCCATTGAAATGAATGGCGGGATACCAGGTGTCAAAGTCCCCCATTGAACATTGGAAGGAAAGAGCTGTCAGGATGGCCGAGCGGTCTAAGTCGCTGTGTTCGGGTCGCAGTCCCCACTGGAGGCGTGGGTTCGAATCCCAGAGATTCCCCCATAGGAATGAATGGTCGAAATGCCCCATTGAAATGAATGGCGGGCTACAAGGTGTCAAAGTCCCCCATTGGACATTGGAAGGAAAGAGCTGTCAGGATGGCCGAGTGGTCTAAGTCGCTGTGTTCGGGTCGCAGTCCCCACTGGAGGCGTGGGTTCGAATCCCAGAGATTCCCCCATAGGAATGAATGGTCGAAATGCCCAGTTGAAATGAATGGCGGGCTACCAGGTGTCAAAGTCCCCCAATGAACCTGGGAAGGAAAGAGCTGTCAGGATGGCTGTGCGGTCTAAGTCGCTGCGTTTGGGTCGCAGTCCCCACTGGAGGCGTGGGTTCGAATCCCAGAGATTCCCCCATAGGAATGAATGGTCGAAATGCCCCATTGAAACGAATGGCGGGATACCAGGTGTCAAAGTCCCCCACTGAACATTGGAAGGAAAGAGCTGTCAGGATGGCCGAGCGGTCTAAGTCGCTGCGCTAGGGTCGCAGTCCCCACTGGAGGCGCGGGTTCGAATCCCAGAGATTCCCCCATAGGAATGAATGGTCGAAATGCCCAGTTGAAATGAATGGCGGGCTACCAGGTGTCAAAGTCCCCCATTGGACATTGGAAGGAAAGAGCTGTCAGGATGGCTGAGCGGTCTAAGTCGCTAAGTTCGGGTCGCAGTCCCCACTGGAGGCGCGGGTTCGAATCCCAGAGATTCCCCCATAGGAATGAATGGTCGAAATGCCCCATTGAAATGAATGGCGGGCTACCAGGTGTCAAAGTCCCCCATTGGACATTGGAAGGAAAGAGCTGTCAGGATGGCCGAGCGGTCTAAGTCGCTGCGCTAGGGTCGCAGTCCCCACTGGAGGCGCGGGTTCGAATCCCAGAGATTCCCCCATAGGAATGAATGGTCGAAATGCCCCATTGAAATGAATGGCGGGCTACCAGGTGTCAAAGTCCCCCATTGGACATTGGAAGGAAAGAGCTGTCAGGATGGCTGAGCGGTCTAAGTCGCTGTGTTCGGGTCGCAGTCCCCACTGGAGGTGCGGGTTCGAATGCCAGAGATTCCCCCATAGGAATGAATGGTCGAAATGCCCAGTTGAAATGAATGGCGGGCTACCAGGTGTCAAAGTCCCCCATTGGACATTGGAAGGAAAGAGCTGTCAGGATGGCTGAGCGGTCTAAGTCGCTAAGTTCGGGTCGCAGTCCCCACTGGAGGCGCGGGTTCGAATCCCAGAGATTCCCCCATAGGAATGAATGGTCGAAATGCCCCATTGAAATGAATGGCGGGCTACCAGGTGTCAAAGTCCCCCATTGGACATTGGAAGGAAAGAGCTGTCAGGATGGCCGAGCGGTCTAAGTCGCTGCGCTAGGGTCGCAGTCCCCACTGGAGGCGCGGGTTCGAATCCCAGAGATTCCCCCATAGGAATGAATGGTCGAAATGCCCCATTGAAATGAATGGCGGGCTACCAGGTGTCAAAGTCCTCCAATGAACTTGGGAAGGAAAGAGCTGTCAGGATGGCTGAGCGGTCTAAGTCGCTGCGTTCGGGTCGCAGTCCCCACTGGAGGCGTGGGTTCGAATCCCAGAGATTCCCCCATAGGAATGAATGGTCGAAATGCCCCATTGAAATGAATGGCGGGATACCAGGTGTCAAAGTCCCCCATTGAACATTGGAAGGAAAGAGCTGTCAGGATGGCCGAGCGGTCTAAGTCGCTGTGTTCGGGTCGCAGTCCCCACTGGAGGCGTGGGTTCGAATCCCAGAGATTCCCCCATAGGAATGAATGGTCGAAATGCCCCATTGAAATGAATGGCGGGCTACAAGGTGTCAAAGTCCCCCATTGGACATTGGAAGGAAAGAGCTGTCAGGATGGCCGAGTGGTCTAAGTCGCTGTGTTCGGGTCGCAGTCCCCACTGGAGGCGTGGGTTCGAATCCCAGAGATTCCCCCATAGGAATGAATGGTCGAAATGCCCAGTTGAAATGAATGGCGGGCTACCAGGTGTCAAAGTCCCCCAATGAACCTGGGAAGGAAAGAGCTGTCAGGATGGCTGTGCGGTCTAAGTCGCTGCGTTCGGGTCGCAGTCCCCACTGGAGGCGTGGGTTCGAATCCCAGAGATTCCCCCATAGGAATGAATGGTCGAAATGCCCCATTGAAACGAATGGCGGGATACCAGGTGTCAAAGTCCCCCACTGAACATTGGAAGGAAAGAGCTGTCAGGATGGCCGAGCGGTCTAAGTCGCTGCGCTAGGGTCGCAGTCCCCACTGGAGGCGCGGGTTCGAATCCCAGAGATTCCCCCATAGGAATGAATGGTCGAAATGCCCAGTTGAAATGAATGGCGGGCTACCAGGTGTCAAAGTCCCCCAATGAACCTGGGAAGGAAAGAGCTGTCAGGATGGCCGAGTGGTCTAAGTCGCTGCGTTCGGGTCGCAGTCCCCACTGGAGGCGTGGGTTCGAATCCCAGAGATTCCCCCATAGGAATGAATGGTCGAAATGCCCCATTGAAACGAATGGCGGGATACCAGGTGTCAAAGTCCCCCATTGAACATTGGAAGGAAAGAGCTGTCAGGATGGCCGAGCGGTCTAAGTCGCTGCGCTAGGGTCGCAGTCCCCACTGGAGGCGCGGGTTCGAATCCCAGAGATTCCCCCATAGGAATGAATGGTCAAAATGCCCAGTTGAAATGAATGGCGGGATACCAGGTGTCAAAGTCCCCCATTGGACATTGGAAGGAAAAAGCTGTCAGGATGGCCGAGCGGTCTAAGTCGCTGCGCTAGGGTCGCAGTCCCCACTGGAGGCGCGGGTTCGAATCCCAGAGATTCCCCCATAGGAATGAATGGTCGAAATGCCCAGTTGAAATGAATGGCGGGCTACCAGGTGTCAAAGTCCCCCATTGGACATTGGAAGGAAAGAGCTGTCAGGATGGCCGAGCGGTCTAAGTCGCTGCGCTAGGGTCGCAGTCCCCACTGGAGGCGCGGGTTCGAATCCCAGAGATTCCCCCATAGGAATGAATGGTCGAAATGCCCCATTGAAATGAATGGCGGGCTACCAGGTGTCAAAGTCCTCCAATGAACTTGGGAAGGAAAGAGCTGTCAGGATGGCTGAGCGGTCTAAGTCGCTGCGTTCGGGTCGCAGTCCCCACTGGAGGCGTGGGTTCGAATCCCAGAGATTCCCCCATAGGAATGAATGGTCGAAATGCCCCATTGAAATGAATGGCGGGATACCAGGTGTCAAAGTCCCCCATTGAACATTGGAAGGAAAGAGCTGTCAGGATGGCCGAGCGGTCTAAGTCGCTGTGTTCGGGTCGCAGTCCCCACTGGAGGCGTGGGTTCGAATCCCAGAGATTCCCCCATAGGAATGAATGGTCGAAATGCCCCATTGAAATGAATGGCGGGCTACAAGGTGTCAAAGTCCCCCATTGGACATTGGAAGGAAAGAGCTGTCAGGATGGCCGAGTGGTCTAAGTCGCTGTGTTCGGGTCGCAGTCCCCACTGGAGGCGTGGGTTCGAATCCCAGAGATTCCCCCATAGGAATGAATGGTCGAAATGCCCAGTTGAAATGAATGGCGGGCTACCAGGTGTCAAAGTCCCCCAATGAACCTGGGAAGGAAAGAGCTGTCAGGATGGCTGTGCGGTCTAAGTCGCTGCGTTTGGGTCGCAGTCCCCACTGGAGGCGTGGGTTCGAATCCCAGAGATTCCCCCATAGGAATGAATGGTCGAAATGCCCCATTGAAACGAATGGCGGGATACCAGGTGTCAAAGTCCCCCACTGAACATTGGAAGGAAAGAGCTGTCAGGATGGCCGAGCGGTCTAAGTCGCTGCGCTAGGGTCGCAGTCCCCACTGGAGGCGCGGGTTCGAATCCCAGAGATTCCCCCATAGGAATGAATGGTCGAAATGCCCAGTTGAAATGAATGGCGGGCTACCAGGTGTCAAAGTCCCCCATTGGACATTGGAAGGAAAGAGCTGTCAGGATGGCTGAGCGGTCTAAGTCGCTAAGTTCGGGTCGCAGTCCCCACTGGAGGCGCGGGTTCGAATCCCAGAGATTCCCCCATAGGAATGAATGGTCGAAATGCCCCATTGAAATGAATGGCGGGCTACCAGGTGTCAAAGTCCCCCATTGGACATTGGAAGGAAAGAGCTGTCAGGATGGCCGAGCGGTCTAAGTCGCTGCGCTAGGGTCGCAGTCCCCACTGGAGGCGCGGGTTCGAATCCCAGAGATTCCCCCATAGGAATGAATGGTCGAAATGCCCCATTGAAATGAATGGCGGGCTACCAGGTGTCAAAGTCCCCCATTGGACATTGGAAGGAAAGAGCTGTCAGGATGGCTGAGCGGTCTAAGTCGCTGTGTTCGGGTCGCAGTCCCCACTGGAGGTGCGGGTTCGAATGCCAGAGATTCCCCCATAGGAATGAATGGTCGAAATGCCCAATTGAAATGAATGGCGGGCTACCAGGTGTCAAAGTCCCCCAATGAACCTGGGAAGGAAAGAGCTGTCAGGATGGCTGAGCGGTCTAAGTCGCTGCGTTCGGGTCGCAGTCCCCACTGTAGGCGAGGGTTCGAATCCCAGAGATTCCCCCATAGGAATGAATGGTCGAAATGCCCCATTGAAATGAATGGCGGGATACCAGGTGTCAAAGTCCCCCAATGAAACTTGGAAGGAAAGAGCTGTCAGGATGGCTGAGCGGTCTAAGTCGCTGCGCTAGGGTCGCAGTCCCCACTGGAGGTGAGGGTTCGAATCCCAGAGATTCCCCCATAGGAATGAATGGTGGGATACCAGGTGTCATAGTCCCCCAATGAACCTGGGAAGGAAAGAGCTGTCAGGATGGCTGAGCGGTCTAAGTCGCTGCGTTCGTGTCGCAGTCCCCACTGGAGGCGTGGGTTCGAATCCCAGAGATTCCCCCATTGGAATGAATGGTCGAAATGCCCCATTGAAATGAAGGGCGGGATACCAGGTGTCAAAGTCCCCCATTGAACATTGGAAGGAAAGAGATGTCAGGATGGCCGAGCGGTCTAAGTCGCTGCGCTAGGGTCACAGTCCCCACTGGAGGCGCGGGTTCGAATGCCAGAGATTCCCCCATAGGAATGAATGGTCGAAATGCCCAATTGAAATGAATGGCGGGCTACCAGGTGTCAAAGTCCCCCATTGAACATTGGAAGGAAAGAGCTGTCAGGATGGCCGAGCGGTCTAAGTCGCTGCGCTAGGGTCGCAGTCCCCACTGGAGGCGCGGGTTCGAATCCCAGAGATTCCCCCATAGGAATGAATGGTCGAAATGCCCAGTTGAAATGAATGGCGGGCTACCAGGTATCAAAGTCTCCCATTGGACATTGGAAGGAAAGAGCTGTCAGGATGGCCGAGCGGTCTAAGTCGCTAAGTTCGGGTCGCAGTCCCCACTGGAGGCGCGGGTTCGAATCCCAGAGATTCCCCCATAGGAATGAATGGTCGAAATGCCCCATTGAAATGAATGGCGGGCTACCAGGTGTCAAAGTCCCCCATTGGACATTGGAAGGAAAGAGCTGTCAGGATGGCCGAGCGGTCTAAGTCGCTGCGCTAGGGTCGCAGTCCCCACTGGAGGCGCGGGTTCGAATCCCAGAGATTCCCCCATAGGAATGAATGGTCGAAATGCCCCATTGAAATGAATGGCGGGCTACCAGGTGTCAAAGTCCTCCAATGAACTTGGGAAGGAAAGAGCTGTCAGGATGGCTGAGCGGTCTAAGTCGCTGCGTTCGGGTCGCAGTCCCCACTGGAGGCGTGGGTTCGAATCCCAGAGATTCCCCCATAGGAATGAATGGTCGAAATGCCCCATTGAAATGAATGGCGGGATACCAGGTGTCAAAGTCCCCCATTGAACATTGGAAGGAAAGAGCTGTCAGGATGGCCGAGCGGTCTAAGTCGCTGTGTTCGGGTCGCAGTCCCCACTGGAGGCGTGGGTTCGAATCCCAGAGATTCCCCCATAGGAATGAATGGTCGAAATGCCCCATTGAAATGAATGGCGGGCTACAAGGTGTCAAAGTCCCCCATTGGACATTGGAAGGAAAGAGCTGTCAGGATGGCCGAGTGGTCTAAGTCGCTGTGTTCGGGTCGCAGTCCCCACTGGAGGCGTGGGTTCGAATCCCAGAGATTCCCCCATAGGAATGAATGGTCGAAATGCCCAGTTGAAATGAATGGCGGGCTACCAGGTGTCAAAGTCCCCCAATGAACCTGGGAAGGAAAGAGATGTCAGGATGGCCGAGCGGTCTAAGTCGCTGCGCTAGGGTCACAGTCCCCACTGGAGGCGCGGGTTCGAATCCCAGAGATTCCCCCATAGGAATGAATGGTCGAAATGCCCAATTGAAATGAATGGCGGGCTACCAGGTGTCAAAGTCCCCCATTGAACCTTGGAAGGAAAGAGCTGTCAGGATGGCCGAGCGGTCTAAGTCGCTGCGCTCGGGTCGCAGTCCCAACTGAAGGCGTGGGTTCGAATCCCAGAGATTCCCCCATAGGAATGAATGGTCGAAATGCCCCATTGAAATGAATGGCGGGCTACCAGGTGTCAAAGTCCTCCAATGAACTTGGGAAGGAAAGAGCTGTCAGGATGGCTGAGCGGTCTAAGTCGCTGCGTTCGGGTCGCAGTCCCCACTGGAGGCGTGGGTTCGAATCCCAGAGATTCCCCCATAGGAATGAATGGTCGAAATGCCCCATTGAAATGAATGGCGGGATACCAGGTGTCAAAGTCCCCCATTGAACATTGGAAGGAAAGAGCTGTCAGGATGGCCGAGCGGTCTAAGTCGCTGCGCTAGGGTCGCAGTCCCCACTGGAGGCGCGGGTTCGAATCCCAGAGATTCCCCCATAGGAATGAATGGTCGAAATGCCCCATTGAAATGAATGGCGGGCTACCAGGTGTCAAAGTCCCCCATTGAACATTGGAAGGAAAGAGCTGTCAGGATGGCCGAGCGGTCTAAGTCGCTGTGTTCGGGTCGCAGTCCCCACTGGAGGCGTGGGTTCGAATCCCAGAGATTCCCCCATAGGAATGAATGGTCGAAATGCCCCATTGAAATGAATGGCGGGCTACAAGGTGTCAAAGTCCCCCATTGGACATTGGAAGGAAAGAGCTGTCAGGATGGCCGAGTGGTCTAAGTCGCTGTGTTCGGGTCGCAGTCCCCACTGGAGGCGTGGGTTCGAATCCCAGAGATTCCCCCATAGGAATGAATGGTCGAAATGCCCAATTGAAATGAATGGCGGGCTACCAGGTGTCAAAGTCCCCCATTGAACATTGGAAGGAAAGAGCTGTCAGGATGGCCGAGCGGTCTAAGTCGCTGCGCTAGGGTCGCAGTCCCCACTGGAGGCGCGGGTTCGAATCCCAGAGATTCCCCCATAGGAATGAATGGTCGAAATGCCCAGTTGAAATGAATGGCGGGCTACCAGGTATCAAAGTCTCCCATTGGACATTGGAAGGAAAGAGCTGTCAGGATGGCCGAGCGGTCTAAGTCGCTAAGTTCGGGTCGCAGTCCCCACTGGAGGCGCGGGTTCGAATCCCAGAGATTCCCCCATAGGAATGAATGGTCGAAATGCCCCATTGAAATGAATGGCGGGCTACCAGGTGTCAAAGTCCCCCATTGGACATTGGAAGGAAAGAGCTGTCAGGATGGCCGAGCGGTCTAAGTCGCTGCGCTAGGGTCGCAGTCCCCACTGGAGGCGCGGGTTCGAATCCCAGAGATTCCCCCATAGGAATGAATGGTCGAAATGCCCCATTGAAATGAATGGCGGGCTACCAGGTGTCAAAGTCCTCCAATGAACTTGGGAAGGAAAGAGCTGTCAGGATGGCTGAGCGGTCTAAGTCGCTGCGTTCGGGTCGCAGTCCCCACTGGAGGCGTGGGTTCGAATCCCAGAGATTCCCCCATAGGAATGAATGGTCGAAATGCCCCATTGAAATGAATGGCGGGATACCAGGTGTCAAAGTCCCCCATTGAACATTGGAAGGAAAGAGCTGTCAGGATGGCCGAGCGGTCTAAGTCGCTGTGTTCGGGTCGCAGTCCCCACTGGAGGCGTGGGTTCGAATCCCAGAGATTCCCCCATAGGAATGAATGGTCGAAATGCCCCATTGAAATGAATGGCGGGCTACAAGGTGTCAAAGTCCCCCATTGGACATTGGAAGGAAAGAGCTGTCAGGATGGCCGAGTGGTCTAAGTCGCTGTGTTCGGGTCGCAGTCCCCACTGGAGGCGTGGGTTCGAATCCCAGAGATTCCCCCATAGGAATGAATGGTCGAAATGCCCAGTTGAAATGAATGGCGGGCTACCAGGTGTCAAAGTCCCCCAATGAACCTGGGAAGGAAAGAGATGTCAGGATGGCCGAGCGGTCTAAGTCGCTGCGCTAGGGTCACAGTCCCCACTGGAGGCGCGGGTTCGAATCCCAGAGATTCCCCCATAGGAATGAATGGTCGAAATGCCCAATTGAAATGAATGGCGGGCTACCAGGTGTCAAAGTCCCCCATTGAACCTTGGAAGGAAAGAGCTGTCAGGATGGCCGAGCGGTCTAAGTCGCTGCGCTCGGGTCGCAGTCCCAACTGAAGGCGTGGGTTCGAATCCCAGAGATTCCCCCATAGGAATGAATGGTCGAAATGCCCCATTGAAATGAATGGCGGGCTACCAGGTGTCAAAGTCCTCCAATGAACTTGGGAAGGAAAGAGCTGTCAGGATGGCTGAGCGGTCTAAGTCGCTGCGTTCGGGTCGCAGTCCCCACTGGAGGCGTGGGTTCGAATCCCAGAGATTCCCCCATAGGAATGAATGGTCGAAATGCCCCATTGAAATGAATGGCGGGATACCAGGTGTCAAAGTCCCCCATTGAACATTGGAAGGAAAGAGCTGTCAGGATGGCCGAGCGGTCTAAGTCGCTGCGCTAGGGTCGCAGTCCCCACTGGAGGCGCGGGTTCGAATCCCAGAGATTCCCCCATAGGAATGAATGGTCGAAATGCCCCATTGAAATGAATGGCGGGCTACCAGGTGTCAAAGTCCTCCAATGAACTTGGGAAGGAAAGAGCTGTCAGGATGGCTGAGCGGTCTAAGTCGCTGCGTTCGGGTCGCAGTCCCCACTGGAGGCGTGGGTTCGAATCCCAGAGATTCCCCCATAGGAATGAATGGTCGAAATGCCCCATTGAAATGAATGGCGGGATACCAGGTGTCAAAGTCCCCCATTGAACATTGGAAGGAAAGAGCTGTCAGGATGGCCGAGCGGTCTAAGTCGCTGCGCTAGGGTCGCAGTCCCCACTGGAGGCGCGGGTTCGAATCCCAGAGATTCCCCCATAGGAATGAATGGTCGAAATGCCCAGTTGAAATGAATGGCGGGCTACCAGGTATCAAAGTCTCCCATTGGACATTGGAAGGAAAGAGCTGTCAGGATGGCCGAGCGGTCTAAGTCGCTGCGCTAGGGTTGCAGTCCCCACTGGAGGCGCGGGTTCGAATCCCAGAGATTCCCCCATAGGAATGAATGGTCGAAATGCCCAGTTGAAATGAATGGCGGGCTACCAGGTGTCAAAGTCCCCCATTGGACATTGGAAGGAAAGAGCTGTCAGGATGGCTGAGCGGTCTAAGTCGCTGTGTTCGGGTCGCAGTCCCCACTGGAGGCGTGGGTTCGAATCCCAGAGATTCCCCCATAGGAATGAATGGTCGAAATGCCCCATTGAAACGAATGGCGGGATACCAGGTGTCAAAGTCCCCCATTGAACATTGGAAGGAAAGAGCTGTCAGGATGGCCGAGCGGTCTAAGTCGCTGCGCTAGGGTCGCAGTCCCCACTGGAGGCGTGGGTTCGAATCCCAGAGATTCCCCCATAGGAATGAATGGTCGAAATGCCCAGTTGAAATGAATGGCGGGCTACCAGGTGTCAAAGTCCCCCATTGGACATTGGAAGGAAAGAGCTGTCAGGATGGCTGAGCGGTCTAAGTCGCTAAGTTCGGGTCGCAGTCCCCACTGGAGGCGCGGGTTCGAATCCCAGAGATTCCCCCATAGGAATGAATGGTCGAAATGCCCCATTGAAATGAATGGCGGGCTACCAGGTGTCAAAGTCCCCCATTGGACATTGGAAGGAAAGAGCTGTCAGGA
Source organism: Vanacampus margaritifer (assembly GCF_051991255.1). NCBI lineage: Eukaryota > Metazoa > Chordata > Actinopteri > Syngnathiformes > Syngnathidae > Vanacampus > Vanacampus margaritifer. The sequence continues at coordinate 771,616 of NW_027520741.1, read as the reverse complement.
TGGCCGAGCGGTCTAAGTCGCTGCGCTAGGGTCGCAGTCCCCACTGGAGGCGCGGGTTCGAATCCCAGAGATTCCCCCATAGGAATGAATGGTCGAAATGCCCCATTGAAATGAATGGCGGGCTACCAGGTGTCAAAGTCCTCCAATGAACTTGGGAAGGAAAGAGCTGTCAGGATGGCTGAGCGGTCTAAGTCGCTGCGTTCGGGTCGCAGTCCCCACTGGAGGCGTGGGTTCGAATCCCAGAGATTCCCCCATAGGAATGAATGGTCGAAATGCCCCATTGAAATGAATGGCGGGATACCAGGTGTCAAAGTCCCCCATTGAACATTGGAAGGAAAGAGCTGTCAGGATGGCCGAGCGGTCTAAGTCGCTGTGTTCGGGTCGCAGTCCCCACTGGAGGCGTGGGTTCGAATCCCAGAGATTCCCCCATAGGAATGAATGGTCGAAATGCCCCATTGAAATGAATGGCGGGCTACAAGGTGTCAAAGTCCCCCATTGGACATTGGAAGGAAAGAGCTGTCAGGATGGCCGAGTGGTCTAAGTCGCTGTGTTCGGGTCGCAGTCCCCACTGGAGGCGTGGGTTCGAATCCCAGAGATTCCCCCATAGGAATGAATGGTCGAAATGCCCAGTTGAAATGAATGGCGGGCTACCAGGTGTCAAAGTCCCCCAATGAACCTGGGAAGGAAAGAGCTGTCAGGATGGCTGTGCGGTCTAAGTCGCTGCGTTCGGGTCGCAGTCCCCACTGGAGGCGTGGGTTCGAATCCCAGAGATTCCCCCATAGGAATGAATGGTCGAAATGCCCCATTGAAACGAATGGCGGGATACCAGGTGTCAAAGTCCCCCACTGAACATTGGAAGGAAAGAGCTGTCAGGATGGCCGAGCGGTCTAAGTCGCTGCGCTAGGGTCGCAGTCCCCACTGGAGGCGCGGGTTCGAATCCCAGAGATTCCCCCATAGGAATGAATGGTCGAAATGCCCAGTTGAAATGAATGGCGGGCTACCAGGTGTCAAAGTCCCCCAATGAACCTGGGAAGGAAAGAGCTGTCAGGATGGCCGAGTGGTCTAAGTCGCTGCGTTCGGGTCGCAGTCCCCACTGGAGGCGTGGGTTCGAATCCCAGAGATTCCCCCATAGGAATGAATGGTCGAAATGCCCCATTGAAACGAATGGCGGGATACCAGGTGTCAAAGTCCCCCATTGAACATTGGAAGGAAAGAGCTGTCAGGATGGCCGAGCGGTCTAAGTCGCTGCGCTAGGGTCGCAGTCCCCACTGGAGGCGCGGGTTCGAATCCCAGAGATTCCCCCATAGGAATGAATGGTCAAAATGCCCAGTTGAAATGAATGGCGGGATACCAGGTGTCAAAGTCCCCCATTGGACATTGGAAGGAAAAAGCTGTCAGGATGGCCGAGCGGTCTAAGTCGCTGCGCTAGGGTCGCAGTCCCCACTGGAGGCGCGGGTTCGAATCCCAGAGATTCCCCCATAGGAATGAATGGTCGAAATGCCCAGTTGAAATGAATGGCGGGCTACCAGGTGTCAAAGTCCCCCATTGGACATTGGAAGGAAAGAGCTGTCAGGATGGCCGAGCGGTCTAAGTCGCTGCGCTAGGGTCGCAGTCCCCACTGGAGGCGCGGGTTCGAATCCCAGAGATTCCCCCATAGGAATGAATGGTCGAAATGCCCCATTGAAATGAATGGCGGGCTACCAGGTGTCAAAGTCCCCCATTGGACATTGGAAGGAAAGAGCTGTCAGGATGGCTGAGCGGTCTAAGTCGCTGTGTTCGGGTCGCAGTCCCCACTGGAGGCGTGGGTTCGAATCCCAGAGATTCCCCCATTGGAATGAATGGTCGAAATGCCCCATTGAAATGAATGGCGGGATACCAGGTGTCAAAGTCCCCCATTGAACATTGGAAGGAAAGAGCTGTCAGGATGGCCGAGCGGTCTAAGTCGCTGCGCTCGGGTCGCAGTCCCCACTGGAGGTGCGGGTTCGAATCCCAGAGATTCCCCCATAGGAATGAATGGTCAAAATGCCCAATTGAAATGAATGGCGGGCTACCAGGTGTCAAAGTCCCCCAATGAACCTGGGAAGGAAAGAGCTGTCAGGATGGCTGAGCGGTCTAAGTCGCTGCGTTCGGGTCGCAGTCCCCACTGGAGGCGAGGGTTCGAATCCCAGAGATTCCCCCATAGGAATGAATGGTCGAAATGCCCAGTTGAAATGAATGGCGGGCTACCAGGTATCAAAGTCTCCCATTGGACATTGGAAGGAAAGAGCTGTCAGGATGGCCGAGCGGTCTAAGTCGCTGCGCTAGGGTCGCAGTCCCCACTGGAGGCGCGGGTTCGAATCCCAGAGATTCCCCCATAGGAATGAATGGTCGAAATGCCCAGTTGAAATGAATGGCGGGCTACCAGGTGTCAAAGTCCCCCATTGGACATTGGAAGGAAAGAGCTGTCAGGATGGCTGAGCGGTCTAAGTCGCTGTGTTCGGGTCGCAGTCCCCACTGGAGGCGTGGGTTCGAATCCCAGAGATTCCCCCATAGGAATGAATGGTCGAAATGCCCCATTGAAACGAATGGCGGGATACCAGGTGTCAAAGTCCCCCATTGAACATTGGAAGGAAAGAGCTGTCAGGATGGCCGAGCGGTCTAAGTCGCTGCGCTAGGGTCGCAGTCCCCACTGGAGGCGTGGGTTCGAATCCCAGAGATTCCCCCATAGGAATGAATGGTCGAAATGCCCAGTTGATATGAATGGCGGGCTACCAGGTGTCAAAGTCCCCCATTGGACATTGGAAGGAAAGAGCTGTCAGGATGGCTGAGCGGTCTAAGTCGCTAAGTTCGGGTCGCAGTCCCCACTGGAGGCGCGGGTTCGAATCCCAGAGATTCCCCCATAGGAATGAATGGTCGAAATGCCCCATTGAAATGAATGGCGGGCTACCAGGTGTCAAAGTCCCCCATTGGACATTGGAAGGAAAGAGCTGTCAGGATGGCCGAGCGGTCTAAGTCGCTGCGCTAGGGTCGCAGTCCCCACTGGAGGCGCGGGTTCGAATCCCAGAGATTCCCCCATAGGAATGAATGATCGAAATGCCCCATTGAAATGAATGGCGGGCTACCAGGTGTCAAAGTCCCCCATTGGACATTGGAAGGAAAGAGCTGTCAGGATGGCTGAGCGGTCTAAGTCGCTGTGTTCGGGTCGCAGTCCCCACTGGAGGCGTGGGTTCGAATCCCAGAGATTCCCCCATTGGAATGAATGGTCGAAATGCCCCATTGAAATGAATGGCGGGATACCAGGTGTCAAAGTCCCCCATTGAACATTGGAAGGAAAGAGCTGTCAGGATGGCCGAGCGGTCTAAGTCGCTGCGCTCGGGTCGCAGTCCCCACTGGAGGTGCGGGTTCGAATCCCAGAGATTCCCCCATAGGAATGAATGGTCAAAATGCCCAATTGAAATGAATGGCGGGCTACCAGGTGTCAAAGTCCCCCAATGAACCTGGGAAGGAAAGAGCTGTCAGGATGGCTGAGCGGTCTAAGTCGCTGCGTTCGGGTCGCAGTCCCCACTGGAGGCGAGGGTTCGAATCCCAGAGATTCCCCCATAGGAATGAATGGTCGAAATGCCCCATTGAAATGAATGGCGGGATACCAGGTGTCAAAGTCCCCCAATGAACCTTGGAAGGAAAGAGCTGTCAGGATGGCTGAGCGGTCTAAGTCGCTGCGTTCGGGTCGCAGTCCCCACTGGAGGTGAGGGTTCGAATCCCAGAGATTCCCCCATAGGAATGAATGGTCGAAATGCCCCATTGAAATGAATGGCGGGATACCAGGTGTCATAGTCCCCCAATGAACCTGGGAAGGAAAGAGCTGTCAGGATGGCTGAGCGGTCTAAGTCGCTGCGTTCGGGTCGCAGTCCCCACTGGAGGCGTGGGTTCGAATCCCAGAGATTCCCCCATTGGAATGAATGGTCGAAATGCCCCATTGAAATGAATGGCGGGATACCAGGTGTCAAAGTCCCCCATTGAACATTGGAAGGAAAGAGATGTCAGGATGGCCGAGCGGTCTAAGTCGCTGCGCTAGGGTCACAGTCCCCACTGGAGGCGCGGGTTCGAATCCCAGAGATTCCCCCATAGGAATGAATGGTCGAAATGCCCAATTGAAATGAATGGCGGGCTACCAGGTGTCAAAGTCCCCCATTGAACCTTGGAAGGAAAGAGCTGTCAGGATGGCCGAGCGGTCTAAGTCGCTGCGCTCGGGTCGCAGTCCCAACTGAAGGCGTGGGTTCGAATCCCAGAGATTCCCCCATAGGAATGAATGGTCGAAATGCCCCATTGAAATGAATGGCGGGCTACCAGGTGTCAAAGTCCTCCAATGAACTTGGGAAGGAAAGAGCTGTCAGGATGGCTGAGCGGTCTAAGTCGCTGCGTTCGGGTCGCAGTCCCCACTGGAGGCGTGGGTTCGAATCCCAGAGATTCCCCCATAGGAATGAATGGTCGAAATGCCCCATTGAAATGAATGGCGGGATACCAGGTGTCAAAGTCCCCCATTGAACATTGGAAGGAAAGAGCTGTCAGGATGGCCGAGCGGTCTAAGTCGCTGCGCTAGGGTCGCAGTCCCCACTGGAGGCGCGGGTTCGAATCCCAGAGATTCCCCCATAGGAATGAATGGTCGAAATGCCCCATTGAAATGAATGGCGGGCTACCAGGTGTCAAAGTCCTCCAATGAACTTGGGAAGGAAAGAGCTGTCAGGATGGCTGAGCGGTCTAAGTCGCTGCGTTCGGGTCGCAGTCCCCACTGGAGGCGTGGGTTCGAATCCCAGAGATTCCCCCATAGGAATGAATGGTCGAAATGCCCCATTGAAATGAATGGCGGGATACCAGGTGTCAAAGTCCCCCATTGAACATTGGAAGGAAAGAGCTGTCAGGATGGCCGAGCGGTCTAAGTTGCTGCGCTAGGGTCGCAGTCCCCACTGGAGGCGCGGGTTCGAATCCCAGAGATTCCCCCATAGGAATGAATGGTCGAAATGCCCAGTTGAAATGAATGGCGGGCTACCAGGTATCAAAGTCTCCCATTGGACATTGGAAGGAAAGAGCTGTCAGGATGGCCGAGCGGTCTAAGTCGCTGCGCTAGGGTCGCAGTCCCCACTGGAGGCGCGGGTTCGAATCCCAGAGATTCCCCCATAGGAATGAATGGTCGAAATGCCCAGTTGAAATGAATGGCGGGCTACCAGGTGTCAAAGTCCCCCATTGGACATTGGAAGGAAAGAGCTGTCAGGATGGCTGAGCGGTCTAAGTCGCTGTGTTCGGGTCGCAGTCCCCACTGGAGGCGTGGGTTCGAATCCCAGAGATTCCCCCATAGGAATGAATGGTCGAAATGCCCAATTGAAATGAATGGCGGGATACCAGGTGTCAAAGTCCCCCATTGAACCTTGGAAGGAAAGAGCTGTCAGGATGGCCGAGCGGTCTAAGTCGCTGCGCTCGGGTCGCAGTCCCAACTGAAGGCGTGGGTTCGAATCCCAGAGATTCCCCCATAGGAATGAATGGTCGAAATGCCCCATTGAAATGAATGGCGGGCTACCAGGTGTCAAAGTCCTCCAATGAACTTGGGAAGGAAAGAGCTGTCAGGATGGCTGAGCGGTCTAAGTCGCTGCGTTCGGGTCGCAGTCCCCACTGGAGGCGTGGGTTCGAATCCCAGAGATTCCCCCATAGGAATGAATGGTCGAAATGCCCCATTGAAATGAATGGCGGGATACCAGGTGTCAAAGTCCCCCATTGAACATTGGAAGGAAAGAGCTGTCAGGATGGCCGAGCGGTCTAAGTCGCTGCGCTAGGGTCGCAGTCCCCACTGGAGGCGCGGGTTCGAATCCCAGAGATTCCCCCATAGGAATGAATGGTCGAAATGCCCCATTGAAATGAATGGCGGGCTACCAGGTGTCAAAGTCCTCCAATGAACTTGGGAAGGAAAGAGCTGTCAGGATGGCTGAGCGGTCTAAGTCGCTGCGTTCGGGTCGCAGTCCCCACTGGAGGCGTGGGTTCGAATCCCAGAGATTCCCCCATAGGAATGAATGGTCGAAATGCCCCATTGAAATGAATGGCGGGATACCAGGTGTCAAAGTCCCCCATTGAACATTGGAAGGAAAGAGCTGTCAGGATGGCCGAGCGGTCTAAGTCGCTGCGCTAGGGTCGCAGTCCCCACTGGAGGCGCGGGTTCGAATCCCAGAGATTCCCCCATAGGAATGAATGGTCGAAATGCCCAGTTGAAATGAATGGCGGGCTACCAGGTATCAAAGTCTCCCATTGGACATTGGAAGGAAAGAGCTGTCAGGATGGCCGAGCGGTCTAAGTCGCTGCGCTAGGGTTGCAGTCCCCACTGGAGGCGCGGGTTCGAATCCCAGAGATTCCCCCATAGGAATGAATGGTCGAAATGCCCAGTTGAAATGAATGGCGGGCTACCAGGTGTCAAAGTCCCCCATTGGACATTGGAAGGAAAGAGCTGTCAGGATGGCTGAGCGGTCTAAGTCGCTGTGTTCGGGTCGCAGTCCCCACTGGAGGCGTGGGTTCGAATCCCAGAGATTCCCCCATAGGAATGAATGGTCGAAATGCCCCATTGAAACGAATGGCGGGATACCAGGTGTCAAAGTCCCCCATTGAACATTGGAAGGAAAGAGCTGTCAGGATGGCCGAGCGGTCTAAGTCGCTGCGCTAGGGTCGCAGTCCCCACTGGAGGCGTGGGTTCGAATCCCAGAGATTCCCCCATAGGAATGAATGGTCGAAATGCCCAGTTGAAATGAATGGCGGGCTACCAGGTGTCAAAGTCCCCCATTGGACATTGGAAGGAAAGAGCTGTCAGGATGGCTGAGCGGTCTAAGTCGCTAAGTTCGGGTCGCAGTCCCCACTGGAGGCGCGGGTTCGAATCCCAGAGATTCCCCCATAGGAATGAATGGTCGAAATGCCCCATTGAAATGAATGGCGGGCTACCAGGTGTCAAAGTCCCCCATTGGACATTGGAAGGAAAGAGCTGTCAGGATGGCCGAGCGGTCTAAGTCGCTGCGCTAGGGTCGCAGTCCCCACTGGAGGCGCGGGTTCGAATCCCAGAGATTCCCCCATAGGAATGAATGGTCGAAATGCCCCATTGAAATGAATGGCGGGCTACCAGGTGTCAAAGTCCTCCAATGAACTTGGGAAGGAAAGAGCTGTCAGGATGGCTGAGCGGTCTAAGTCGCTGCGTTCGGGTCGCAGTCCCCACTGGAGGCGTGGGTTCGAATCCCAGAGATTCCCCCATAGGAATGAATGGTCGAAATGCCCCATTGAAATGAATGGCGGGATACCAGGTGTCAAAGTCCCCCATTGAACATTGGAAGGAAAGAGCTGTCAGGATGGCCGAGCGGTCTAAGTCGCTGTGTTCGGGTCGCAGTCCCCACTGGAGGCGTGGGTTCGAATCCCAGAGATTCCCCCATAGGAATGAATGGTCGAAATGCCCCATTGAAATGAATGGCGGGCTACAAGGTGTCAAAGTCCCCCATTGGACATTGGAAGGAAAGAGCTGTCAGGATGGCCGAGTGGTCTAAGTCGCTGTGTTCGGGTCGCAGTCCCCACTGGAGGCGTGGGTTCGAATCCCAGAGATTCCCCCATAGGAATGAATGGTCGAAATGCCCAGTTGAAATGAATGGCGGGCTACCAGGTGTCAAAGTCCCCCAATGAACCTGGGAAGGAAAGAGCTGTCAGGATGGCTGTGCGGTCTAAGTCGCTGCGTTCGGGTCGCAGTCCCCACTGGAGGCGTGGGTTCGAATCCCAGAGATTCCCCCATAGGAATGAATGGTCGAAATGCCCATTGAAACGAATGGCGGGATACCAGGTGTCAAAGTCCCCCACTGAACATTGGAAGGAAAGAGCTGTCAGGATGGCCGAGCGGTCTAAGTCGCTGCGCTAGGGTCGCAGTCCCCACTGGAGGCGCGGGTTCGAATCCCAGAGATTCCCCATAGGAATGAATGGTCGAAATGCCCAGTTGAAATGAATGGCGGGCTACCAGGTGTCAAAGTCCCCCAATGAACCTGGGAAGGAAAGAGCTGTCAGGATGGCCGAGTGGTCTAAGTCGCTGCGTTCGGGTCGCAGTCCCCACTGGAGGCGTGGGTTCGAATCCCAGAGATTCCCCCATAGGAATGAATGGTCGAAATGCCCCATTGAAACGAATGGCGGGATACCAGGTGTCAAAGTCCCCCATTGAACATTGGAAGGAAAGAGCTGTCAGGATGGCCGAGCGGTCTAAGTCGCTGCGCTAGGGTCGCAGTCCCCACTGGAGGCGCGGGTTCGAATCCCAGAGATTCCCCCATAGGAATGAATGGTCAAAATGCCCAGTTGAAATGAATGGCGGGATACCAGGTGTCAAAGTCCCCCATTGGACATTGGAAGGAAAAAGCTGTCAGGATGGCCGAGCGGTCTAAGTCGCTGCGCTAGGGTCGCAGTCCCCACTGGAGGCGCGGGTTCGAATCCCAGAGATTCCCCCATAGGAATGAATGGTCGAAATGCCCAGTTGAAATGAATGGCGGGCTACCAGGTGTCAAAGTCCCCCATTGGACATTGGAAGGAAAGAGCTGTCAGGATGGCCGAGCGGTCTAAGTCGCTGCGCTAGGGTCGCAGTCCCCACTGGAGGCGCGGGTTCGAATCCCAGAGATTCCCCCATAGGAATGAATGGTCGAAATGCCCCATGAAATGAATGGCGGGCTACCAGGTGTCAAAGTCCCCCATTGGACATTGGAAGGAAAGAGCTGTCAGGATGGCTGAGCGGTCTAAGTCGCTGTGTTCGGGTCGCAGTCCCCACTGGAGGCGTGGGTTCGAATCCCAGAGATTCCCCCATTGGAATGAATGGTCGAAATGCCCCATTGAAATGAATGGCGGGATACCAGGTGTCAAAGTCCCCCATTGAACATTGGAAGGAAAGAGCTGTCAGGATGGCCGAGCGGTCTAAGTCGCTGCGCTCGGGTCGCAGTCCCCACTGGAGGTGCGGGTTCGAATCCCAGAGATTCCCCCATAGGAATGAATGGTCAAAATGCCCAATTGAAATGAATGGCGGGCTACCAGGTGTCAAAGTCCCCCAATGAACCTGGGAAGGAAAGAGCTGTCAGGATGGCTGAGCGGTCTAAGTCGCTGCGTTCGGGTCGCAGTCCCCACTGGAGGCGAGGGTTCGAATCCCAGAGATTCCCCCATAGGAATGAATGGTCGAAATGCCCAGTTGAAATGAATGGCGGGCTACCAGGTATCAAAGTCTCCCATTGGACATTGGAAGGAAAGAGCTGTCAGGATGGCCGAGCGGTCTAAGTCGCTGCGCTAGGGTCGCAGTCCCCACTGGAGGCGCGGGTTCGAATCCCAGAGATTCCCCCATAGGAATGAATGGTCGAAATGCCCAGTTGAAATGAATGGCGGGCTACCAGGTGTCAAAGTCCCCCATTGGACATTGGAAGGAAAGAGCTGTCAGGATGGCTGAGCGGTCTAAGTCGCTGTGTTCGGGTCGCAGTCCCCACTGAGGCGTGGGTTCGAATCCCAGAGATTCCCCCATAGGAATGAATGGTCGAAATGCCCCATTGAAACGAATGGCGGGATACCAGGTGTCAAAGTCCCCCATTGAACATTGGAAGGAAAGAGCTGTCAGGATGGCCGAGCGGTCTAAGTCGCTGCGCTAGGGTCGCAGTCCCCACTGGAGGCGTGGGTTCGAATCCCAGAGATTCCCCCATAGGAATGAATGGTCGAAATGCCCAGTTGAAATGAATGGCGGGCTACCAGGTGTCAAAGTCCCCCATTGGACATTGGAAGGAAAGAGCTGTCAGGATGGCTGAGCGGTCTAAGTCGCTAAGTTCGGGTCGCAGTCCCCACTGGAGGCGCGGGTTCGAATCCCAGAGATTCCCCATAGGAATGAATGGTCGAAATGCCCCATTGAAATGAATGGCGGGCTACCAGGTGTCAAAGTCACCCATTGGACATTGGAAGGAAAGAGCTGTCAGGATGGCCGAGCGGTCTAAGTCGCTGCGCTAGGGTCGCAGTCCCCACTGGAGGCGCGGGTTCGAATCCCAGAGATTCCCCCATAGGAATGAATGGTCGAAATGCCCCATTGAAATGAATGGCGGGCTACCAGGTGTCAAAGTCCCCCATTGGACATTGGAAGGAAAGAGCTGTCAGGATGGCTGAGCGGTCTAAGTCGCTGTGTTCGGGTCGCAGTCCCCACTGGAGGCGTGGGTTCGAATCCCAGAGATTCCCCCATTGGAATGAATGGTCGAAATGCCCCATTGAAATGAATGGCGGGATACCAGGTGTCAAAGTCCCCCATTGAACATTGGAAGGAAAGAGCTGTCAGGATGGCCGAGCGGTCTAAGTCGCTGCGCTCGGGTCGCAGTCCCCACTGGAGGTGCGGGTTCGAATCCCAGAGATTCCCCCATAGGAATGAATGGTCAAAATGCCCAATTGAAATGAATGGCGGGCTACCAGGTGTCAAAGTCCCCCAATGAACCTGGGAAGGAAAGAGCTGTCAGGATGGCTGAGCGGTCTAAGTCGCTGCGTTCGGGTCGCAGTCCCCACTGGAGGCGAGGGTTCGAATCCCAGAGATTCCCCCATAGGAATGAATGGTCGAAATGCCCCATTGAAATGAATGGCGGGATACCAGGTGTCAAAGTCCCCCAATGAACCTTGGAAGGAAAGAGCTGTCAGGATGGCTGAGCGGTCTAAGTCGCTGCGTTCGGGTCGCAGTCCCCACTGGAGGTGAGGGTTCGAATCCAGAGATTCCCCCATAGGAATGAATGGTCGAAATGCCCCATTGAAATGAATGGCGGGATACCAGGTGTCATAGTCCCCCAATGAACCTGGGAAGGAAGAGCTGTCAGGATGGCTGAGCGGTCTAAGTCGCTGCGTTCGGGTCGCAGTCCCCACTGGAGGCGTGGGTTCGAATCCCAGAGATTCCCCCATTGGAATGAATGGTCGAAATGCCCCATTGAAATGAATGGCGGGATACCAGGTGTCAAAGTCCCCCATTGAACATTGGAAGGAAAGAGATGTCAGGATGGCCGAGCGGTCTAAGTCGCTGCGCTAGGGTCACAGTCCCCACTGGAGGCGCGGGTTCGAATCCCAGAGATTCCCCCATAGGAATGAATGGTCGAAATGCCCAATTGAAATGAATGGCGGGCTACCAGGTGTCAAAGTCCCCCATTGAACCTTGGAAGGAAAGAGCTGTCAGGATGGCCGAGCGGTCTAAGTCGCTGCGCTCGGGTCGCAGTCCCAACTGAAGGCGTGGGTTCGAATCCAGAGATTCCCCCATAGGAATGAATGGTCGAAATGCCCCATTGAAATGAATGGCGGGCTACCAGGTGTCAAAGTCCTCCAATGAACTTGGGAAGGAAAGAGCTGTCAGGATGGCTGAGCGGTCTAAGTCGCTGCGTTCGGGTCGCAGTCCCCACTGGAGGCGTGGGTTCGAATCCCAGAGATTCCCCCATAGGAATGAATGGTCGAAATGCCCCATTGAAATGAATGGCGGGATACCAGGTGTCAAAGTCCCCCATTGAACATTGGAAGGAAAGAGCTGTCAGGATGGCCGAGCGGTCTAAGTCGCTGCGCTAGGGTCGCAGTCCCCACTGGAGGCGCGGGTTCGAATCCCAGAGATTCCCCCATAGGAATGAATGGTCGAAATGCCCCATTGAAATGAATGGCGGGCTACCAGGTGTCAAAGTCCTCCAATGAACTTGGGAAGGAAAGAGCTGTCAGGATGGCTGAGCGGTCTAAGTCGCTGCGTTCGGGTCGCAGTCCCCACTGGAGGCGTGGGTTCGAATCCCAGAGATTCCCCCATAGGAATGAATGGTCGAAATGCCCCATTGAAATGAATGGCGGGATACCAGGTGTCAAAGTCCCCCATTGAACATTGGAAGGAAAGAGCTGTCAGGATGGCCGAGCGGTCTAAGTTGCTGCGCTAGGGTCGCAGTCCCCACTGGAGGCGCGGGTTCGAATCCCAGAGATTCCCCCATAGGAATGAATGGTCGAAATGCCCAGTTGAAATGAATGGCGGGCTACCAGGTATCAAATCTCCCATTGGACATTGGAAGGAAAGAGCTGTCAGGATGGCCGAGCGGTCTAAGTCGCTGCGCTAGGGTCGCAGTCCCCACTGGAGGCGCGGGTTCGAATCCCAGAGATTCCCCCATAGGAATGAATGGTCGAAATGCCCAGTTGAAATGAATGGCGGGCTACCAGGTGTCAAAGTCCCCCATTGGACATTGGAAGGAAAGAGCTGTCAGGATGGCTGAGCGGTCTAAGTCGCTGTGTTCGGGTCGCAGTCCCCACTGGAGGCGTGGGTTCGAATCCCAGAGATTCCCCCATAGGAATGAATGGTCGAAATGCCCCATTGAAACGAATGGCGGGATACCAGGTGTCAAAGTCCCCCATTGAACATTGGAAGGAAAGAGCTGTCAGGATGGCCGAGCGGTCTAAGTCGCTGCGCTAGGGTCGCAGTCCCCACTGGAGGCGTGGGTTCGAATCCCAGAGATTCCCCCATAGGAATGAATGGTCGAAATGCCCAGTTGAAATGAATGGCGGGCTACCAGGTGTCAAAGTCCCCCATTGGACATTGGAAGGAAAGAGCTGTCAGGATGGCTGAGCGGTCTAAGTCGCTAAGTTCGGGTCGCAGTCCCCACTGGAGGCGCGGGTTCGAATCCCAGAGATTCCCCCATAGGAATGAATGGTCGAAATGCCCCATTGAAATGAATGGCGGGCTACCAGGTGTCAAAGTCCCCCATTGGACATTGGAAGGAAAGAGCTGTCAGGATGGCCGAGCGGTCTAAGTCGCTGCGCTAGGGTCGCAGTCCCCACTGGAGGCGCGGGTTCGAATCCCAGAGATTCCCCCATAGGAATGAATGGTCGAAATGCCCCATTGAAATGAATGGCGGGCTACCAGGTGTCAAAGTCCCCCATTGGACATTGGAAGGAAAGAGCTGTCAGGATGGCTGAGCGGTCTAAGTCGCTGTGTTCGGGTCGCAGTCCCCACTGGAGGCGTGGGTTCGAATCCCAGAGATTCCCCCATTGGAATGAATGGTCGAAATGCCCCATTGAAATGAATGGCGGGATACCAGGTGTCAAAGTCCCCCATTGAACATTGGAAGGAAAGAGCTGTCAGGATGGCCGAGCGGTCTAAGTCGCTGCGCTCGGGTCGCAGTCCCCACTGGAGGTGCGGGTTCGAATCCCAGAGATTCCCCCATAGGAATGAATGGTCAAAATGCCCAATTGAAATGAATGGCGGGCTACCAGGTGTCAAAGTCCCCCAATGAACCTGGGAAGGAAAGAGCTGTCAGGATGGCTGAGCGGTCTAAGTCGCTGCGTTCGGGTCGCAGTCCCCACTGGAGGCGAGGGTTCGAATTCCAGAGATTCCCCCATAGGAATGAATGGTCGAAATGCCCCATTGAAATGAATGGCGGGATACCAGGTGTCAAAGTCCCCCAATGAACCTTGGAAGGAAAGAGCTGTCAGGATGGCTGAGCGGTCTAAGTCGCTGCGTTCGGGTCGCAGTCCCCACTGGAGGTGAGGGTTCGAATCCCAGCGATTCCCCCATAGGAATGAATGGTCGAAATGCCCCATTGAAATGAATGGCGGGATACCAGGTGTCATAGTCCCCCAATGAACCTGGGAAGGAAAGAACTGTCAGGATGGCTGAGCGGTCTAAGTCGCTGCGTTTGGGTCGCAGTCCCCACTGGAGGCGTGGGTTCGAATCCCAGAGATTCCCCCATTGGAATGAATGGTCGAAATGCCCCATTGAAATGAATGGCGGGATACCAGGTGTCAAAGTCCCCCATTGAACATTGGAAGGAAAGAGATGTCAGGATGGCCGAGCGGTCTAAGTCGCTGCGCTAGGGTCGCAGTCCCCACTGGAGGCGTGGGTTCGAATCCCAGAGATTCCCCCATAGGAATGAATGGTCGAAATGCCCAGTTGAAATGAATGGCGGGCTACCAGGTGTCAAAGTCCCCCATTGGACATTGGAAGGAAAGAGCTGTCAGGATGGCTGAGCGGTCTAAGTCGCTAAGTTCGGGTCGCAGTCCCCACTGGAGGCGCGGGTTCGAATCCCAGAGATTCCCCCATAGGAATGAATGGTCGAAATGCCCCATTGAAATGAATGGCGGGCTACCAGGTGTCAAAGTCCCCCATTGGACATTGGAAGGAAAGAGCTGTCAGGATGGCCGAGCGGTCTAAGTCGCTGCGCTAGGGTCGCAGTCCCCACTGGAGGCGCGGGTTCGAATCCCAGAGATTCCCCCATAGGAATGAATGGTCGAAATGCCCCATTGAAATGAATGGCGGGCTACCAGGTGTCAAAGTCCCCCATTGGACATTGGAAGGAAAGAGCTGTCAGGATGGCTGAGCGGTCTAAGTCGCTGTGTTCGGGTCGCAGTCCCCACTGGAGGCGTGGGTTTGAATCCCAGAGATTCCCCCATTGGAATGAATGGTCGAAATGCCCCATTGAAATGAATGGCGGGATACCAGGTGTCAAAGTCCCCCATTGAACATTGGAAGGAAAGAGCTGTCAGGATGGCCGAGCGGTCTAAGTCGCTGCGCTCGGGTCGCAGTCCCCACTGGAGGTGCGGGTTCGAATCCCAGAGATTCCCCCATAGGAATGAATGGTCAAAATGCCCAATTGAAATGAATGGCGGGCTACCAGGTGTCAAAGTCCCCCAATGAACCTGGGAAGGAAAGAGCTGTCAGGATGGCTGAGCGGTCTAAGTCGCTGCGTTCGGGTCGCAGTCCCCACTGGAGGCGAGGGTTCGAATCCCAGAGATTCCCCCATAGGAATGAATGGTCGAAATGCCCCATTGAAACGAATGGCGGGATACCAGGTGTCAAAGTCTCCCATTGGACATTGGAAGGAAAGAGCTGTCAGGATGGCCGAGCGATCTAAGTCGCTGCGCTCGGGTCGCAGTCCCAACTGAAGGCGTGGGTTTGAATCCCAGAGATTCCCCCATAGGAATGAATGGTCGAAATGCCCCATTGAAATGAATGGCGGGCTACCAGGTGTCAAAGTCCTCCAATGAACTTGGGAAGGAAAGAGCTGTCAGGATGGCTGAGCGGTCTAAGTCGCTGCGTTCGGGTCGCAGTCCCCACTGGAGGCGTGGGTTCGAATCCCAGAGATTCCCCCATAGGAATGAATGGTCGAAATGCCCCATTGAAATGAATGGCGGGATACCAGGTGTCAAAGTCCCCCATTGAACATTGGAAGGAAAGAGCTGTCAGGATGGCCGAGCGGTCTAAGTCGCTGCGCTAGGGTCGCAGTCCCCACTGGAGGCGCGGGTTCGAATCCCAGAGATTCCCCCATAGGAATGAATGGTCGAAATGCCCAGTTGAAATGAATGGCGGGCTACCAGGTATCAAAGTCTCCCATTGGACATTGGAAGGAAAGAGCTGTCAGGATGGCCGAGCGGTCTAAGTCGCTGCGCTAGGGTCGCAGTCCCCACTGGAGGCGCGGGTTCGAATCCCAGAGATTCCCCCATAGGAATGAATGGTCGAAATGCCCAGTTGAAATGAATGGCGGGCTACCAGGTGTCAAAGTCCCCCATTGGACATTGGAAGGAAAGAGCTGTCAGGATGGCTGAGCGGTCTAAGTCGCTGTGTTCGGGTCGCAGTCCCCACTGGAGGCGTGGGTTCGAATCCCAGAGATTCCCCCATAGGAATGAATGGTCGAAATGCCCCATTGAAACGAATGGCGGGATACCAGGTGTCAAAGTCTCCCATTGGACATTGGAAGGAAAGAGCTGTCAGGATGGCCGAGCGGTCTAAGTCGCTGCGCTAGGGTCGCAGTCCCCACTGGAGGCGCGGGTTCGAATCCCAGAGATTCCCCCATAGGAATGAATGGTCGAAATGCCCCATTGAAATGAATGGCGGGCTACAAGGTGTCAAAGTCCCCCATTGGACATTGGAAGGAAAGAGCTGTCAGGATGGCCGAGTGGTCTAAGTCGCTGTGTTCGGGTCGCAGTCCCCACTGGAGGCGTGGGTTCGAATCCCAGAGATTCCCCCATAGGAATGAATGGTCGAAATGCCCAGTTGAAATGAATGGCGGGCTACCAGGTGTCAAAGTCCCCCAATGAACCTGGGAAGGAAAGAGCTGTCAGGATGGCTGTGCGGTCTAAGTCGCTGCGTTCGGGTCGCAGTCCCCACTGGAGGCGTGGGTTCGAATCCCAGAGATTCCCCCATAGGAATGAATGGTCGAAATGCCCCATTGAAACGAATGGCGGGATACCAGGTGTCAAAGTCCCCCACTGAACATTGGAAGGAAAGAGCTGTCAGGATGGCCGAGCGGTCTAAGTCGCTGCGCTAGGGTCGCAGTCCCCACTGGAGGCGCGGGTTCGAATCCCAGAGATTCCCCCATAGGAATGAATGGTCGAAATGCCCAGTTGAAATGAATGGCGGGCTACCAGGTGTCAAAGTCCCCCAATGAACCTGGGAAGGAAAGAGCTGTCAGGATGGCCGAGTGGTCTAAGTCGCTGCGTTCGGGTCGCAGTCCCCACTGGAGGCGTGGGTTCGAATCCCAGAGATTCCCCCATCGGAATGAATGGTCGAAATGCCCCATTGAAACGAATGGCGGGATACCAGGTGTCAAAGTCCCCCATTGAACATTGGAAGGAAAGAGCTGTCAGGATGGCCGAGCGGTCTAAGTCGCTGCGCTAGGGTCGCAGTCCCCACTGGAGGCGCGGGTTCGAATCCCAGAGATTCCCCCATAGGAATGAATGGTCGAAATGCCCAGTTGAAATGAATGGCGGGATACCAGGTGTCAAAGTCCCCCATTGGACATTGGAAGGAAAAAGCTGTCAGGATGGCCGAGCGGTCTAAGTCGCTGCGCTAGGGTCGCAGTCCCCACTGGAGGCGCGGGTTCGAATCCCAGAGATTCCCCCATAGGAATGAATGGTCGAAATGCCCAGTTGAAATGAATGGCGGGCTACCAGGTGTCAAAGTCCCCCATTGGACATTGGAAGGAAAGAGCTGTCAGGATGGCCGAGCGGTCTAAGTCGCTGCGCTAGGGTCGCAGTCCCCACTGGAGGCGCGGGTTCGAATCCCAGAGATTCCCCCATAGGAATGAATGGTCGAAATGCCCCATTGAAATGAATGGCGGGCTACCAGGTGTCAAAGTCCCCCATTGGACATTGGAAGGAAAGAGCTGTCAGGATGGCTGAGCGGTCTAAGTCGCTGTGTTCGGGTCGCAGTCCCCACTGGAGGCGTGGGTTCGAATCCCAGAGATTCCCCCATTGGAATGAATGGTCGAAATGCCCCATTGAAATGAATGGCGGGATACCAGGTGTCAAAGTCCCCCATTGAACATTGGAAGGAAAGAGCTGTCAGGATGGCCGAGCGGTCTAAGTCGCTGCGCTCGGGTCGCAGTCCCCACTGGAGGTGCGGGTTCGAATCCCAGAGATTCCCCCATAGGAATGAATGGTCAAAATGCCCAATTGAAATGAATGGCGGGCTACCAGGTGTCAAAGTCCCCCAATGAACCTGGGAAGGAAAGAGCTGTCAGGATGGCTGAGCGGTCTAAGTCGCTGCGTTCGGGTCGCAGTCCCCACTGGAGGCGAGGGTTCGAATCCCAGAGATTCCCCCATAGGAATGAATGGTCGAAATGCCCA
Organism: Vanacampus margaritifer; assembly: GCF_051991255.1. Classification (NCBI taxonomy): domain Eukaryota; kingdom Metazoa; phylum Chordata; class Actinopteri; order Syngnathiformes; family Syngnathidae; genus Vanacampus; species Vanacampus margaritifer. The sequence goes on along the minus strand of NW_027520741.1, from coordinate 754,021 downwards.
GTTGAAATGAATGGCGGGCTACCAGGTATCAAAGTCTCCCATTGGACATTGGAAGGAAAGAGCTGTCAGGATGGCCGAGCGGTCTAAGTCGCTGCGCTAGGGTCGCAGTCCCCACTGGAGGCGCGGGTTCGAATCCCAGAGATTCCCCCATAGGAATGAATGGTCGAAATGCCCAGTTGAAATGAATGGCGGGCTACCAGGTGTCAAAGTCCCCCATTGGACATTGGAAGGAAAGAGCTGTCAGGATGGCTGAGCGGTCTAAGTCGCTGTGTTCGGGTCGCAGTCCCCACTGGAGGCGTGGGTTCGAATCCCAGAGATTCCCCCATAGGAATGAATGGTCGAAATGCCCCATTGAAACGAATGGCGGGATACCAGGTGTCAAAGTCCCCCATTGAACATTGGAAGGAAAGAGCTGTCAGGATGGCCGAGCGGTCTAAGTCGCTGCGCTAGGGTCGCAGTCCCCACTGGAGGCGTGGGTTCGAATCCCAGAGATTCCCCCATAGGAATGAATGGTCGAAATGCCCAGTTGAAATGAATGGCGGGCTACCAGGTGTCAAAGTCCCCCATTGGACATTGGAAGGAAAGAGCTGTCAGGATGGCTGAGCGGTCTAAGTCGCTAAGTTCGGGTCGCAGTCCCCACTGGAGGCGCGGGTTCGAATCCCAGAGATTCCCCCATAGGAATGAATGGTCGAAATGCCCCATTGAAATGAATGGCGGGCTACCAGGTGTCAAAGTCCCCCATTGGACATTGGAAGGAAAGAGCTGTCAGGATGGCCGAGCGGTCTAAGTCGCTGCGCTCGGGTCGCAGTCCCAACTGAAGGCGTGGGTTCGAATCCCAGAGATTCCCCCATAGGAATGAATGGTCGAAATGCCCCATTGAAATGAATGGCGGGCTACCAGGTGTCAAAGTCCTCCAATGAACTTGGGAAGGAAAGAGCTGTCAGGATGGCTGAGCGGTCTAAGTCGCTGCGTTCGGGTCGCAGTCCCCACTGGAGGCGTGGGTTCGAATCCCAGAGATTCCCCCATAGGAATGAATGGTCGAAATGCCCCATTGAAATGAATGGCGGGATACCAGGTGTCAAAGTCCCCCATTGAACATTGGAAGGAAAGAGCTGTCAGGATGGCCGAGCGGTCTAAGTCGCTGCGCTAGGGTCGCAGTCCCCACTGGAGGCGCGGGTTCGAATCCCAGAGATTCCCCCATAGGAATGAATGGTCGAAATGCCCCATTGAAATGAATGGCGGGCTACCAGGTGTCAAAGTCCTCCAATGAACTTGGGAAGGAAAGAGCTGTCAGGATGGCTGAGCGGTCTAAGTCGCTGCGTTCGGGTCGCAGTCCCCACTGGAGGCGTGGGTTCGAATCCCAGAGATTCCCCCATAGGAATGAATGGTCGAAATGCCCCATTGAAATGAATGGCGGGATACCAGGTGTCAAAGTCCCCCATTGAACATTGGAAGGAAAGAGCTGTCAGGATGGCCGAGCGGTCTAAGTTGCTGCGCTAGGGTCGCAGTCCCCACTGGAGGCGCGGGTTCGAATCCCAGAGATTCCCCCATAGGAATGAATGGTCGAAATGCCCAGTTGAAATGAATGGCGGGCTACCAGGTATCAAAGTCTCCCATTGGACATTGGAAGGAAAGAGCTGTCAGGATGGCCGAGCGGTCTAAGTCGCTGCGCTAGGGTCGCAGTCCCCACTGGAGGCGCGGGTTCGAATCCCAGAGATTCCCCCATAGGAATGAATGGTCGAAATGCCCAGTTGAAATGAATGGCGGGCTACCAGGTGTCAAAGTCCCCCATTGGACATTGGAAGGAAAGAGCTGTCAGGATGGCTGAGCGGTCTAAGTCGCTGTGTTCGGGTCGCAGTCCCCACTGGAGGCGTGGGTTCGAATCCCAGAGATTCCCCCATAGGAATGAATGGTCGAAATGCCCCATTGAAACGAATGGCGGGATACCAGGTGTCAAAGTCCCCCATTGAACATTGGAAGGAAAGAGCTGTCAGGATGGCCGAGCGGTCTAAGTCGCTGCGCTAGGGTCGCAGTCCCCACTGGAGGCGTGGGTTCGAATCCCAGAGATTCCCCCATAGGAATGAATGGTCGAAATGCCCAGTTGAAATGAATGGCGGGCTACCAGGTGTCAAAGTCCCCCATTGGACATTGGAAGGAAAGAGCTGTCAGGATGGCTGAGCGGTCTAAGTCGCTAAGTTCGGGTCGCAGTCCCCACTGGAGGCGCGGGTTCGAATCCCAGAGATTCCCCCATAGGAATGAATGGTCGAAATGCCCCATTGAAATGAATGGCGGGCTACCAGGTGTCAAAGTCCCCCATTGGACATTGGAAGGAAAGAGCTGTCAGGATGGCCGAGCGGTCTAAGTCGCTGCGCTAGGGTCGCAGTCCCCACTGGAGGCGCGGGTTCGAATCCCAGAGATTCCCCCATAGGAATGAATGGTCGAAATGCCCCATTGAAATGAATGGCGGGCTACCAGGTGTCAAAGTCCCCCATTGGACATTGGAAGGAAAGAGCTGTCAGGATGGCTGAGCGGTCTAAGTCGCTGTGTTCGGGTCGCAGTCCCCACTGGAGGCGTGGGTTCGAATCCCAGAGATTCCCCCATTGGAATGAATGGTCGAAATGCCCCATTGAAATGAATGGCGGGATACCAGGTGTCAAAGTCCCCCATTGAACATTGGAAGGAAAGAGCTGTCAGGATGGCCGAGCGGTCTAAGTCGCTGCGCTCGGGTCGCAGTCCCCACTGGAGGTGCGGGTTCGAATCCCAGAGATTCCCCCATAGGAATGAATGGTCAAAATGCCCAATTGAAATGAATGGCGGGCTACCAGGTGTCAAAGTCCCCCAATGAACCTGGGAAGGAAAGAGCTGTCAGGATGGCTGAGCGGTCTAAGTCGCTGCGTTCGGGTCGCAGTCCCCACCGGAGGCGAGGGTTCGAATTCCAGAGATTCCCCCATAGGAATGAATGGTCGAAATGCCCCATTGAAATGAATGGCGGGATACCAGGTGTCAAAGTCCCCCAATGAACCTTGGAAGGAAAGAGCTGTCAGGATGGCTGAGCGGTCTAAGTCGCTGCGTTCGGGTCGCAGTCCCCACTGGAGGTGAGGGTTCGAATCCCAGCGATTCCCCCATAGGAATGAATGGTCGAAATGCCCCATTGAAATGAATGGCGGGATACCAGGTGTCATAGTCCCCCAATGAACCTGGGAAGGAAAGAACTGTCAGGATGGCTGAGCGGTCTAAGTCGCTGCGTTTGGGTCGCAGTCCCCACTGGAGGCGTGGGTTCGAATCCCAGAGATTCCCCCATTGGAATGAATGGTCGAAATGCCCCATTGAAATGAATGGCGGGATACCAGGTGTCAAAGTCCCCCATTGAACATTGGAAGGAAAGAGATGTCAGGATGGCCGAGCGGTCTAAGTCGCTGCGCTAGGGTCGCAGTCCCCACTGGAGGCGTGGGTTCGAATCCCAGAGATTCCCCCATAGGAATGAATGGTCGAAATGCCCAGTTGAAATGAATGGCGGGCTACCAGGTGTCAAAGTCCCCCATTGGACATTGGAAGGAAAGAGCTGTCAGGATGGCTGAGCGGTCTAAGTCGCTAAGTTCGGGTCGCAGTCCCCACTGGAGGCGCGGGTTCGAATCCCAGAGATTCCCCCATAGGAATGAATGGTCGAAATGCCCCATTGAAATGAATGGCGGGCTACCAGGTGTCAAAGTCCCCCATTGGACATTGGAAGGAAAGAGCTGTCAGGATGGCCGAGCGGTCTAAGTCGCTGCGCTAGGGTCGCAGTCCCCACTGGAGGCGCGGGTTCGAATCCCAGAGATTCCCCCATAGGAATGAATGGTCGAAATGCCCCATTGAAATGAATGGCGGGCTACCAGGTGTCAAAGTCCCCCATTGGACATTGGAAGGAAAGAGCTGTCAGGATGGCTGAGCGGTCTAAGTCGCTGTGTTCGGGTCGCAGTCCCCACTGGAGGCGTGGGTTTGAATCCCAGAGATTCCCCCATTGGAATGAATGGTCGAAATGCCCCATTGAAATGAATGGCGGGATACCAGGTGTCAAAGTCCCCCATTGAACATTGGAAGGAAAGAGCTGTCAGGATGGCCGAGCGGTCTAAGTCGCTGCGCTCGGGTCGCAGTCCCCACTGGAGGTGCGGGTTCGAATCCCAGAGATTCCCCCATAGGAATGAATGGTCAAAATGCCCAATTGAAATGAATGGCGGGCTACCAGGTGTCAAAGTCCCCCAATGAACCTGGGAAGGAAAGAGCTGTCAGGATGGCTGAGCGGTCTAAGTCGCTGCGTTCGGGTCGCAGTCCCCACTGGAGGCGAGGGTTCGAATCCCAGAGATTCCCCCATAGGAATGAATGGTCGAAATGCCCCATTGAAACGAATGGCGGGATACCAGGTGTCAAAGTCTCCCATTGGACATTGGAAGGAAAGAGCTGTCAGGATGGCCGAGCGATCTAAGTCGCTGCGCTCGGGTCGCAGTCCCAACTGAAGGCGTGGGTTTGAATCCCAGAGATTCCCCCATAGGAATGAATGGTCGAAATGCCCCATTGAAATGAATGGCGGGCTACCAGGTGTCAAAGTCCTCCAATGAACTTGGGAAGGAAAGAGCTGTCAGGATGGCTGAGCGGTCTAAGTCGCTGCGTTCGGGTCGCAGTCCCCACTGGAGGCGTGGGTTCGAATCCCAGAGATTCCCCCATAGGAATGAATGGTCGAAATGCCCCATTGAAATGAATGGCGGGATACCAGGTGTCAAAGTCCCCCATTGAACATTGGAAGGAAAGAGCTGTCAGGATGGCCGAGCGGTCTAAGTCGCTGCGCTAGGGTCGCAGTCCCCACTGGAGGCGCGGGTTCGAATCCCAGAGATTCCCCCATAGGAATGAATGGTCGAAATGCCCAGTTGAAATGAATGGCGGGCTACCAGGTATCAAAGTCTCCCATTGGACATTGGAAGGAAAGAGCTGTCAGGATGGCCGAGCGGTCTAAGTCGCTGCGCTAGGGTCGCAGTCCCCACTGGAGGCGCGGGTTCGAATCCCAGAGATTCCCCCATAGGAATGAATGGTCGAAATGCCCAGTTGAAATGAATGGCGGGCTACCAGGTGTCAAAGTCCCCCATTGGACATTGGAAGGAAAGAGCTGTCAGGATGGCTGAGCGGTCTAAGTCGCTGTGTTCGGGTCGCAGTCCCCACTGGAGGCGTGGGTTCGAATCCCAGAGATTCCCCCATAGGAATGAATGGTCGAAATGCCCCATTGAAACGAATGGCGGGATACCAGGTGTCAAAGTCTCCCATTGGACATTGGAAGGAAAGAGCTGTCAGGATGGCCGAGCGGTCTAAGTCGCTGCGCTAGGGTCGCAGTCCCCACTGGAGGCGCGGGTTCGAATCCCAGAGATTCCCCCATAGGAATGAATGGTCGAAATGCCCCATTGAAATGAATGGCGGGCTACAAGGTGTCAAAGTCCCCCATTGGACATTGGAAGGAAAGAGCTGTCAGGATGGCCGAGTGGTCTAAGTCGCTGTGTTCGGGTCGCAGTCCCCACTGGAGGCGTGGGTTCGAATCCCAGAGATTCCCCCATAGGAATGAATGGTCGAAATGCCCAGTTGAAATGAATGGCGGGCTACCAGGTGTCAAAGTCCCCCAATGAACCTGGGAAGGAAAGAGCTGTCAGGATGGCTGTGCGGTCTAAGTCGCTGCGTTCGGGTCGCAGTCCCCACTGGAGGCGTGGGTTCGAATCCCAGAGATTCCCCCATAGGAATGAATGGTCGAAATGCCCCATTGAAACGAATGGCGGGATACCAGGTGTCAAAGTCCCCCACTGAACATTGGAAGGAAAGAGCTGTCAGGATGGCCGAGCGGTCTAAGTCGCTGCGCTAGGGTCGCAGTCCCCACTGGAGGCGCGGGTTCGAATCCCAGAGATTCCCCCATAGGAATGAATGGTCGAAATGCCCAGTTGAATTGAATGGCGGGCTACCAGGTGTCAAAGTCCCCCAATGAACCTGGGAAGGAAAGAGCTGTCAGGATGGCCGAGTGGTCTAAGTCGCTGCGTTCGGGTCGCAGTCCCCACTGGAGGCGTGGGTTCGAATCCCAGAGATTCCCCCATAGGAATGAATGGTCGAAATGCCCCATTGAAACGAATGGCGGGATACCAGGTGTCAAAGTCCCCCATTGAACATTGGAAGGAAAGAGCTGTCAGGATGGCCGAGCGGTCTAAGTCGCTGCGCTAGGGTCGCAGTCCCCACTGGAGGCGCGGGTTCGAATCCCAGAGATTCCCCCATAGGAATGAATGGTCGAAATGCCCCAGTTGAAATGAATGGCGGGATACCAGGTGTCAAAGTCCCCCATTGGACATTGGAAGGAAAAAGCTGTCAGGATGGCCGAGCGGTCTAAGTCGCTGCGCTAGGGTCGCAGTCCCCACTGGAGGCGCGGGTTCGAATCCCAGAGATTCCCCCATAGGAATGAATGGTCGAAATGCCCAGTTGAAATGAATGGCGGGCTACCAGGTGTCAAAGTCCCCCATTGGACATTGGAAGGAAAGAGCTGTCAGGATGGCCGAGCGGTCTAAGTCGCTGCGCTAGGGTCGCAGTCCCCACTGGAGGCGCGGGTTCGAATCCCAGAGATTCCCCCATAGGAATGAAATGGTCGAAATGCCCCATTGAAATGAATGGCGGGCTACCAGGTGTCAAAGTCCCCCATTGGACATTGGAAGGAAAGAGCTGTCAGGATGGCTGAGCGGTCCTAAGTCGCTGTGTTCGGGTCGCAGTCCCCACTGGAGGCGTGGGTTCGAATCCCAGAGATTCCCCCATTGGAATGAATGGTCGAAATGCCCCATTGAAATGAATGGCGGGATACCAGGTGTCAAAGTCCCCCATTGAACATTGGAAGGAAAGAGCTGTCAGGATGGCCGAGCGGTCTAAGTCGCTGCGCTCGGGTCGCAGTCCCCACTGGAGGTGCGGGTTCGAATCCCAGAGATTCCCCCATAGGAATGAATGGTCAAAATGCCCAATTGAAATGAATGGCGGGCTACCAGGTGTCAAAGTCCCCCAATGAACCTGGGAAGGAAAGAGCTGTCAGGATGGCTGAGCGGTCTAAGTCGCTGCGTTCGGGTCGCAGTCCCCCACTGGAGGCGAGGGTTCGAATCCCAGAGATTCCCCCATAGGAATGAATGGTCGAAATGCCCAGTTGAAATGAATGGCGGGCTACCAGGTATCAAAGTCTCCCATTGGACATTGGAAGGAAAGAGCTGTCAGGATGGCCGAGCGGTCTAAGTCGCTGCGCTAGGGTCGCAGTCCCCACTGGAGGCGCGGGTTCGAATCCCAGAGATTCCCCCATAGGAATGAATGGTCGAAATGCCCAGTTGAAATGAATGGCGGGCTACCAGGTGTCAAAGTCCCCCATTGGACATTGGAAGGAAAGAGCTGTCAGGATGGCTGAGCGGTCTAAGTCGCTGTGTTCGGGTCGCAGTCCCCACTGGAGGCGTGGGTTCGAATCCCAGAGATTCCCCCATAGGAATGAATGGTCGAAATGCCCCATTGAAACGAATGGCGGGATACCAGGTGTCAAAGTCCCCCATTGAACATTGGAAGGAAAGAGCTGTCAGGATGGCCGAGCGGTCTAAGTCGCTGCGCTAGGGTCGCAGTCCCCACTGGAGGCGTGGGTTCGAATCCCAGAGATTCCCCCATAGGAATGAATGGTCGAAATGCCCAGTTGAAATGAATGGCGGGCTACCAGGTGTCAAAGTCCCCCATTGGACATTGGAAGGAAAGAGCTGTCAGGATGGCTGAGCGGTCTAAGTCGCTAAGTTCGGGTCGCAGTCCCCACTGGAGGCGCGGGTTCGAATCCCAGAGATTCCCCCATAGGAATGAATGGTCGAAATGCCCCATTGAAATGAATGGCGGGCTACCAGGTGTCAAAGTCCCCCATTGGACATTGGAAGGAAAGAGCTGTCAGGATGGCCGAGCGGTCTAAGTCGCTGCGCTAGGGTCGCAGTCCCCACTGGAGGCGCGGGTTCGAATCCCAGAGATTCCCCCATAGGAATGAATGGTCGAAATGCCCCATTGAAATGAATGGCGGGCTACCAGGTGTCAAAGTCCCCCATTGGACATTGGAAGGAAAGAGCTGTCAGGATGGCTGAGCGGTCTAAGTCGCTGTGTTCGGGTCGCAGTCCCCACTGGAGGCGTGGGTTCGAATCCCAGAGATTCCCCCATTGGAATGAATGGTCGAAATGCCCCATTGAAATGAATGGCGGGATACCAGGTGTCAAAGTCCCCCATTGAACATTGGAAGGAAAGAGCTGTCAGGATGGCCGAGCGGTCCTAAGTCGCTGCGCTCGGGTCGCAGTCCCCACTGGAGGTGCGGGTTCGAATCCCAGAGATTCCCCCATAGGAATGAATGGTCAAAATGCCCAATTGAAATGAATGGCGGGCTACCAGTGTCAAAGTCCCCAATGAACCTGGGAAGGAAAGAGCTGTCAGGATGGCTGAGCGGTCTAAGTCGCTGCGTTCGGGTCGCAGTCCCCACTGGAGGCGAGGGTTCGAATCCCAGAGATTCCCCCATAGGAATGAATGGTCGAAATGCCCCATTGAAATGAATGGCGGGATACCAGGTGTCAAAGTCCCCCAATAAACCTTGGAAGGAAAGAGCTGTCAGGATGACTGAGCGGTCTAAGTCGCTGCGTTCGGGTCGCAGTCCCCACTGGAGGTGAGGGTTCGAATCCCAGAGATTCCCCCATAGGAATGAATGGTCGAAATGCCCCATTGAAATGAATGGCGGGCTACCAGGTATCAAAGTCTCCCATTGGACATTGGAAGGAAAGAGCTGTCAGGATGGCCGAGCGGTCTAAGTCGCTGCGCTAGGGTCGCAGTCCCCACTGGAGGCGCGGGTTCGAATCCCAGAGATTCCCCCATAGGAATGAATGGTCGAAATGCCCAGTTGAAATGAATGGCGGGCTACCAGGTGTCAAAGTCCCCCATTGGACATTGGAAGGAAAGAGCTGTCAGGATGGCTGAGCGGTCTAAGTCGCTGTGTTCGGGTCGCAGTCCCCACTGGAGGCGTGGGTTCGAATCCAGAGATTCCCCCATAGGAATGAATGGTCGAAATGCCCCATTGAAACGAATGGCGGGATACCAGGTGTCAAAGTCCCCCATTGAACATTGGAAGGAAAGAGCTGTCAGGATGGCCGAGCGGTCTAAGTCGCTGCGCTAGGGTCGCAGTCCCCACTGGAGGCGTGGGTTCGAATCCCAGAGATTCCCCCATAGGAATGAATGGTCGAAATGCCCAGTTGAAATGAATGGCGGGCTACCAGGTGTCAAAGTCCCCCATTGGACATTGGAAGGAAAGAGCTGTCAGGATGGCTGAGCGGTCTAAGTCGCTAAGTTCGGGTCGCAGTCCCCACTGGAGGCGCGGGTTCGAATCCCAGAGATTCCCCCATAGGAATGAATGGTCGAAATGCCCCATTGAAATGAATGGCGGGCTACCAGGTGTCAAAGTCCCCCATTGGACATTGGAAGGAAAGAGCTGTCAGGATGGCCGAGCGGTCTAAGTCGCTGCGCTAGGGTCGCAGTCCCCACTGGAGGCGTGGGTTCGAATCCCAGAGATTCCCCCATAGGAATGAATGGTCGAAATGCCCAGTTGAAATGAATGGCGGGCTACCAGGTGTCAAAGTCCCCCAATGAACCTGGGAAGGAAAGAGCTGTCAGGATGGCTGAGCGGTCTAAGTCGCTGCGTTCGGGTCGCAGTCCCCACTGGAGGCGAGGGTTCGAATCCCAGAGATTCCCCCATAGGAATGAATGGTCGAAATGCCCAGTTGAAATGAATGGCGGGCTACCAGGTATCAAAGTCTCCCATTGGACATTGGAAGGAAAGAGCTGTCAGGATGGCCGAGCGGTCTAAGTCGCTGCGCTAGGGTCGCAGTCCCCACTGGAGGCGCGGGTTCGAATCCCAGAGATTCCCCCATAGGAATGAATGGTCGAAATGCCCAGTTGAAATGAATGGCGGGCTACCAGGTGTCAAAGTCCCCCATTGGACATTGGAAGGAAAGAGCTGTCAGGATGGCTGAGCGGTCTAAGTCGCTGTGTTCGGGTCGCAGTCCCCACTGGAGGCGTGGGTTCGAATCCCAGAGATTCCCCCATAGGAATGAATGGTCGAAATGCCCAGTTGAAATGAATGGCGGGCTACCAGGTGTCAAAGTCCCCCATTGGACATTGGAAGGAAAGAGCTGTCAGGATGGCTGAGCGGTCTAAGTCGCTGTGTTCGGGTCGCAGTCCCCACTGGAGGCGTGGGTTCGAATCCCAGAGATTCCCCCATAGGAATGAATGGTCGAAATGCCCCATTGAAACGAATGGCGGGATACCAGGTGTCAAAGTCCCCCATTGAACATTGGAAGGAAAGAGCTGTCAGGATGGCCGAGCGGTCTAAGTCGCTGCGCTAGGGTCGCAGTCCCCACTGGAGGCGTGGGTTCGAATCCCAGAGATTCCCCCATAGGAATGAATGGTCGAAATGCCCAGTTGAAATGAATGGCGGGCTACCAGGTGTCAAAGTCCCCCATTGGACATTGGAAGGAAAGAGCTGTCAGGATGGCTGAGCGGTCTAAGTCGCTAAGTTCGGGTCGCAGTCCCCACTGGAGGCGCGGGTTCGAATCCCAGAGATTCCCCCATAGGAATGAATGGTCGAAATGCCCCATTGAAATGAATGGCGGGCTACCAGGTGTCAAAGTCCCCCATTGGACATTGGAAGGAAAGAGCTGTCAGGATGGCCGAGCGGTCTAAGTCGCTGCGCTAGGGTCGCAGTCCCCACTGGAGGCGCGGGTTCGAATCCCAGAGATTCCCCCATAGGAATGAATGGTCGAAATGCCCCATTGAAACGAATGGCGGGATACCAGGTGTCAAAGTCCCCCATTGAACATTGGAAGGAAAGAGCTGTCAGGATGGCCGAGCGGTCTAAGTCGCTGCGCTAGGGTCGCAGTCCCCACTGGAGGCGTGGGTTCGAATCCCAGAGATTCCCCCATAGGAATGAATGGTCGAAATGCCCAGTTGAAATGAATGGCGGGCTACCAGGTGTCAAAGTCCCCCATTGGACATTGGAAGGAAAGAGCTGTCAGGATGGCTGAGCGGTCTAAGTCGCTAAGTTCGGGTCGCAGTCCCCACTGGAGGCGCGGGTTCGAATCCCAGAGATTCCCCCATAGGAATGAATGGTCGAAATGCCCCATTGAAATGAATGGCGGGCTACCAGGTGTCAAAGTCCCCCATTGGACATTGGAAGGAAAGAGCTGTCAGGATGGCCGAGCGGTCTAAGTCGCTGCGCTAGGGTCGCAGTCCCCACTGGAGGCGTGGGTTCGAATCCCAGAGATTCCCCCATAGGAATGAATGGTCGAAATGCCCAGTTGAAATGAATGGCGGGCTACCAGGTGTCAAAGTCCCCCAATGAACCTGGGAAGGAAAGAGCTGTCAGGATGACTGAGCGGTCTAAGTCGCTGCGTTCGGGTCGCAGTCCCCACTGGAGGTGAGGGTTCGAATCCCAGAGATTCCCCCATAGGAATGAATGGTCGAAATGCCCCATTGAAATGAATGGCGGGCTACCAGGTATCAAAGTCTCCCATTGGACATTGGAAGGAAAGAGCTGTCAGGATGGCCGAGCGGTCTAAGTCGCTGCGCTAGGGTCGCAGTCCCCACTGGAGGCGCGGGTTCGAATCCCAGAGATTCCCCCATAGGAATGAATGGTCGAAATGCCCAGTTGAAATGAATGGCGGGCTACCAGGTGTCAAAGTCCCCCATTGGACATTGGAAGGAAAGAGCTGTCAGGATGGCTGAGCGGTCTAAGTCGCTGTGTTCGGGTCGCAGTCCCCACTGGAGGCGTGGGTTCGAATCCCAGAGATTCCCCCATAGGAATGAATGGTCGAAATGCCCCATTGAAACGAATGGCGGGATACCAGGTGTCAAAGTCCCCCATTGAACATTGGAAGGAAAGAGCTGTCAGGATGGCCGAGCGGTCTAAGTCGCTGCGCTAGGGTCGCAGTCCCCACTGGAGGCGTGGGTTCGAATCCCAGAGATTCCCCCATAGGAATGAATGGTCGAAATGCCCAGTTGAAATGAATGGCGGGCTACCAGGTGTCAAAGTCCCCCATTGGACATTGGAAGGAAAGAGCTGTCAGGATGGCCGAGTGGTCTAAGTCGCTGTGTTCGGGTCGCAGTCCCCACTGGAGGCGTGGGTTCGAATCCCAGAGATTCCCCCATAGGAATGAATGGTCGAAATGCCCAGTTGAAATGAATGGCGGGCTACCAGGTGTCAAAGTCCCCCAATGAACCTGGGAAGGAAAGAGCTGTCAGGATGGCTGTGCGGTCTAAGTCGCTGCGTTCGGGTCGCAGTCCCCACTGGAGGCGTGGGTTCGAATCCCAGAGATTCCCCCATAGGAATGAATGGTCGAAATGCCCCATTGAAACGAATGGCGGGATACCAGGTGTCAAAGTCCCCCACTGAACATTGGAAGGAAAGAGCTGTCAGGATGGCCGAGCGGTCTAAGTCGCTGCGCTAGGGTCGCAGTCCCCACTGGAGGCGCGGGTTCGAATCCCAGAGATTCCCCCATAGGAATGAATGGTCGAAATGCCCAGTTGAAATGAATGGCGGGCTACCAGGTGTCAAAGTCCCCCAATGAACCTGGGAAGGAAAGAGCTGTCAGGATGGCCGAGTGGTCTAAGTCGCTGCGTTCGGGTCGCAGTCCCCACTGGAGGCGTGGGTTCGAATCCCAGAGATTCCCCCATAGGAATGAATGGTCGAAATGCCCCATTGAAACGAATGGCGGGATACCAGGTGTCAAAGTCCCCCATTGAACATTGGAAGGAAAGAGCTGTCAGGATGGCCGAGCGGTCTAAGTCGCTGCGCTAGGGTCGCAGTCCCCACTGGAGGCGTGGGTTCGAATCCCAGAGATTCCCCCATAGGAATGAATGGTCGAAATGCCCAGTTGAAATGAATGGCGGGCTACCAGGTGTCAAAGTCCCCCATTGGACATTGGAAGGAAAGAGCTGTCAGGATGGCCGAGTGGTCTAAGTCGCTGTGTTCGGGTCGCAGTCCCCACTGGAGGCGTGGGTTCGAATCCCAGAGATTCCCCCATAGGAATGAATGGTCGAAATGCCCAGTTGAAATGAATGGCGGGCTACCAGGTGTCAAAGTCCCCCAATGAACCTGGGAAGGAAAGAGCTGTCAGGATGGCTGTGCGGTCTAAGTCGCTGCGTTCGGGTCGCAGTCCCCACTGGAGGCGTGGGTTCGAATCCCAGAGATTCCCCCATAGGAATGAATGGTCGAAATGCCCCATTGAAACGAATGGCGGGATACCAGGTGTCAAAGTCCCCCACTGAACATTGGAAGGAAAGAGCTGTCAGGATGGCCGAGCGGTCTAAGTCGCTGCGCTAGGGTCGCAGTCCCCACTGGAGGCGCGGGTTCGAATCCCAGAGATTCCCCCATAGGAATGAATGGTCGAAATGCCCAGTTGAAATGAATGGCGGGCTACCAGGTGTCAAAGTCCCCCAATGAACCTGGGAAGGAAAGAGCTGTCAGGATGGCCGAGTGGTCTAAGTCGCTGCGTTCGGGTCGCAGTCCCCACTGGAGGCGTGGGTTCGAATCCCAGAGATTCCCCCATAGGAATGAATGGTCGAAATGCCCCATTGAAACGAATGGCGGGATACCAGGTGTCAAAGTCCCCCATTGAACATTGGAAGGAAAGAGCTGTCAGGATGGCCGAGCGGTCTAAGTCGCTGCGCTAGGGTCGCAGTCCCCACTGGAGGCGCGGGTTCGAATCCCAGAGATTCCCCCATAGGAATGAATGGTCGAAATGCCCAGTTGAAATGAATGGCGGGTTACCAGGTGTCAAAGTCCCCCATTGGACATTGGAAGGAAAAAGCTGTCAGGATGGCCGAGCGGTCTAAGTCGCTGCGCTAGGGTCGCAGTCCCCACTGGAGGCGCGGGTTCGAATCCCAGAGATTCCCCCATAGGAATGAATGGTCGAAATGCCCAGTTGAAATGAATGGCGGGCTACCAGGTGTCAAAGTCCCCCATTGGACATTGGAAGGAAAGAGCTGTCAGGATGGCCGAGCGGTCTAAGTCGCTGCGCTAGGGTCGCAGTCCCCACTGGAGGCGCGGGTTCGAATCCCAGAGATTCCCCCATAGGAATGAATGGTCGAAATGCCCCATTGAAATGAATGGCGGGCTACCAGGTGTCAAAGTCCCCCATTGGACATTGGAAGGAAAGAGCTGTCAGGATGGCTGAGCGGTCTAAGTCGCTGTGTTCGGGTCGCAGTCCCCACTGGAGGCGTGGGTTCGAATCCCAGAGATTCCCCCATTGGAATGAATGGTCGAAATGCCCCATTGAAATGAATGGCGGGATACCAGGTGTCAAAGTCCCCCATTGAACATTGGAAGGAAAGAGCTGTCAGGATGGCCGAGCGGTCTAAGTCGCTGCGCTCGGGTCGCAGTCCCCACTGGAGGTGCGGGTTCGAATCCCAGAGATTCCCCCATAGGAATGAATGGTCAAAATGCCCAATTGAAATGAATGGCGGGCTACCAGGTGTCAAAGTCCCCCAATGAACCTGGGAAGGAAAGAGCTGTCAGGATGGCTGAGCGGTCTAAGTCGCTGCGTTCGGGTCGCAGTCCCCACTGGAGGCGAGGGTTCGAATCCCAGAGATTCCCCCATAGGAATGAATGGTCGAAATGCCCAGTTGAAATGAATGGCGGGCTACCAGGTATCAAAGTCTCCCATTGGACATTGGAAGGAAAGAGCTGTCAGGATGGCCGAGCGGTCTAAGTCGCTGCGCTAGGGTCGCAGTCCCCACTGGAGGCGCGGGTTCGAATCCCAGAGATTCCCCCATAGGAATGAATGGTCGAAATGCCCAGTTGAAATGAATGGCGGGCTACCAGGTGTCAAAGTCCCCCATTGGACATTGGAAGGAAAGAGCTGTCAGGATGGCTGAGCGGTCTAAGTCGCTGTGTTCGGGTCGCAGTCCCCACTGGAGGCGTGGGTTCGAATCCCAGAGATTCCCCCATAGGAATGAATGGTCGAAATGCCCAGTTGAAATGAATGGCGGGCTACCAGGTGTCAAAGTCCCCCATTGGACATTGGAAGGAAAGAGCTGTCAGGATGGCTGAGCGGTCTAAGTCGCTGTGTTCGGGTCGCAGTCCCCACTGGAGGCGTGGGTTCGAATCCCAGAGATTCCCCCATAGGAATGAATGGTCGAAATGCCCCATTGAAACGAATGGCGGGATACCAGGTGTCAAAGTCCCCCATTGAACATTGGAAGGAAAGAGCTGTCAGGATGGCCGAGCGGTCTAAGTCGCTGCGCTAGGGTCGCAGTCCCCACTGGAGGCGTGGGTTCGAATCCCAGAGATTCCCCCATAGGAATGAATGGTCGAAATGCCCAGTTGAAATGAATGGCGGGCTACCAGGTGTCAAAGTCCCCCATTGGACATTGGAAGGAAAGAGCTGTCAGGATGGCTGAGCGGTCTAAGTCGCTAAGTTCGGGTCGCAGTCCCCACTGGAGGCGCGGGTTCGAATCCCAGAGATTCCCCCATAGGAATGAATGGTCGAAATGCCCCATTGAAATGAATGGCGGGCTACCAGGTGTCAAAGTCCCCCATTGGACATTGGAAGGAAAGAGCTGTCAGGATGGCCGAGCGGTCTAAGTCGCTGCGCTAGGGTCGCAGTCCCCACTGGAGGCGCGGGTTCGAATCCCAGAGATTCCCCCATAGGAATGAATGGTCGAAATGCCCCATTGAAACGAATGGCGGGATACCAGGTGTCAAAGTCCCCCATTGAACATTGGAAGGAAAGAGCTGTCAGGATGGCCGAGCGGTCTAAGTCGCTGCGCTAGGGTCGCAGTCCCCACTGGAGGCGTGGGTTCGAATCCCAGAGATTCCCCCATAGGAATGAATGGTCGAAATGCCCAGTTGAAATGAATGGCGGGCTACCAGGTGTCAAAGTCCCCCATTGGACATTGGAAGGAAAGAGCTGTCAGGATGGCTGAGCGGTCTAAGTCGCTAAGTTCGGGTCGCAGTCCCCACTGGAGGCGCGGGTTCGAATCCCAGAGATTCCCCCATAGGAATGAATGGTCGAAATGCCCCATTGAAATGAATGGCGGGCTACCAGGTGTCAAAGTCCCCCATTGGACATTGGAAGGAAAGAGCTGTCAGGATGGCCGAGCGGTCTAAGTCGCTGCGCTAGGGTCGCAGTCCCCACTGGAGGCGTGGGTTCGAATCCCAGAGATTCCCCCATAGGAATGAATGGTCGAAATGCCCAGTTGAAATGAATGGCGGGCTACCAGGTGTCAAAGTCCCCCAATGAACCTGGGAAGGAAAGAGCTGTCAGGATGACTGAGCGGTCTAAGTCGCTGCGTTCGGGTCGCAGTCCCCACTGGAGGTGAGGGTTCGAATCCCAGAGATTCCCCCATAGGAATGAATGGTCGAAATGCCCCATTGAAATGAATGGCGGGCTACCAGGTATCAAAGTCTCCCATTGGACATTGGAAGGAAAGAGCTGTCAGGATGGCCGAGCGGTCTAAGTCGCTGCGCTAGGGTCGCAGTCCCCACTGGAGGCGCGGGTTCGAATCCCAGAGATTCCCCCATAGGAATGAATGGTCGAAATGCCCAGTTGAAATGAATGGCGGGCTACCAGGTGTCAAAGTCCCCCATTGGACATTGGAAGGAAAGAGCTGTCAGGATGGCTGAGCGGTCTAAGTCGCTGTGTTCGGGTCGCAGTCCCCACTGGAGGCGTGGGTTCGAATCCCAGAGATTCCCCCATAGGAATGAATGGTCGAAATGCCCCATTGAAACGAATGGCGGGATACCAGGTGTCAAAGTCCCCCATTGAACATTGGAAGGAAAGAGCTGTCAGGATGGCCGAGCGGTCTAAGTCGCTGCGCTAGGGTCGCAGTCCCCACTGGAGGCGTGGGTTCGAATCCCAGAGATTCCCCCATAGGAATGAATGGTCGAAATGCCCAGTTGAAATGAATGGCGGGCTACCAGGTGTCAAAGTCCCCCATTGGACATTGGAAGGAAAGAGCTGTCAGGATGGCTGAGCGGTCTAAGTCGCTAAGTTCGGGTCGCAGTCCCCACTGGAGGCGCGGGTTCGAATCCCAGAGATTCCCCCATAGGAATGAATGGTCGAAATGCCCCATTGAAATGAATGGCGGGCTACCAGGTGTCAAAGTCCCCCATTGGACATTGGAAGGAAAGAGCTGTCAGGATGGCCGAGCGGTCTAAGTCGCTGCGCTAGGGTCGCAGTCCCCACTGGAGGCGTGGGTTCGAATCCCAGAGATTCCCCCATAGGAATGAATGGTCGAAATGCCCAGTTGAAATGAATGGCGGGCTACCAGGTGTCAAAGTCCCCCAATGAACCTGGGAAGGAAAGAGCTGTCAGGATGGCTGAGCGGTCTAAGTCGCTGCGTTCGGGTCGCAGTCCCCACTGGAGGCGAGGGTTCGAATCCCAGAGATTCCCCCATAGGAATGAATGGTCGAAATGCCCAGTTGAAATGAATGGCGGGCTACCAGGTATCAAAGTCTCCCATTGGACATTGGAAGGAAAGAGCTGTCAGGATGGCCGAGCGGTCTAAGTCGCTGCGCTAGGGTCGCAGTCCCCACTGGAGGCGCGGGTTCGAATCCCAGAGATTCCCCCATAGGAATGAATGGTCGAAATGCCCAGTTGAAATGAATGGCGGGCTACCAGGTGTCAAAGTCCCCCATTGGACATTGGAAGGAAAGAGCTGTCAGGATGGCTGAGCGGTCTAAGTCGCTGTGTTCGGGTCGCAGTCCCCACTGGAGGCGTGGGTTCGAATCCCAGAGATTCCCCCATAGGAATGAATGGTCGAAATGCCCCATTGAAACGAATGGCGGGATACCAGGTGTCAAAGTCCCCCATTGAACATTGGAAGGAAAGAGCTGTCAGGATGGCCGAGCGGTCTAAGTCGCTGCGCTAGGGTCGCAGTCCCCACTGGAGGCGTGGGTTCGAATCCCAGAGATTCCCCCATAGGAATGAATGGTCGAAATGCCCAGTTGAAATGAATGGCGGGCTACCAGGTGTCAAAGTCCCCCATTGGACATTGGAAGGAAAGAGCTGTCAGGATGGCTGAGCGGTCTAAGTCGCTAAGTTCGGGTCGCAGTCCCCACTGGAGGCGCGGGTTCGAATCCCAGAGATTCCCCCATAGGAATGAATGGTCGAAATGCCCCATTGAAATGAATGGCGGGCTACCAGGTGTCAAAGTCCCCCATTGGACATTGGAAGGAAAGAGCTGTCAGGATGGCCGAGCGGTCTAAGTCGCTGCGCTAGGGTCGCAGTCCCCACTGGAGGCGCGGGTTCGAATCCCAGAGATTCCCCCATAGGAATGAATGGTCGAAATGCCCCATTGAAATGAATGGCGGGCTACCAGGTGTCAAAGTCCCCCATTGGACATTGGAAGGAAAGAGCTGTCAGGATGGCTGAGCGGTCTAAGTCGCTGTGTTCGGGTCGCAGTCCCCACTGGAGGCGTGGGTTCGAATCCCAGAGATTCCCCCATTGGAATGAATGGTCGAAATGCCCCATTGAAATGAATGGCGGGATACCAGGTGTCAAAGTCCCCCATTGAACATTGGAAGGAAAGAGCTGTCAGGATGGCCGAGCGGTCTAAGTCGCTGCGCTCGGGTCGCAGTCCCCACTGGAGGTGCGGGTTCGAATCCCAGAGATTCCCCCATAGGAATGAATGGTCAAAATGCCCAATTGAAATGAATGGCGGGCTACCAGGTGTCAAAGTCCCCCAATGAACCTGGGAAGGAAAGAGCTGTCAGGATGGCTGAGCGGTCTAAGTCGCTGCGTTCGGGTCGCAGTCCCCACTGGAGGCGAGGGTTCGAATCCCAGAGATTCCCCCATAGGAATGAATGGTCGAAATGCCCCATTGAAATGAATGGCGGGATACCAGGTGTCAAAGTCCCCCAATGAACCTTGGAAGGAAAGAGCTGTCAGGATGACTGAGCGGTCTAAGTCGCTGCGTTCGGGTCGCAGTCCCCACTGGAGGTGAGGGTTCGAATCCCAGAGATTCCCCCATAGGAATGAATGGTCGAAATGCCCCATTGAAATGAATGGCGGGATACCAGGTGTCATAGTCCCCCAATGAACCTGGGAAGGAAAGAGCTGTCAGGATGGCTGAGCGGTCTAAGTCGCTGCGTTCGGGTCGCAGTCCCCACTGGAGGCGTGGGTTCGAATCCCAGAGATTCCCCCATTGGAATGAATGGTCGAAATGCCCCATTGAAATGAATGGCGGGATACCAGGTGTCAAAGTCCCCCATTGAACATTGGAAGGAAAGAGATGTCAGGATGGCCGAGCGGTCTAAGTCGCTGCGCTAGGGTCACAGTCCCCACTGGAGGCGCGGGTTCGAATCCCAGAGATTCCCCCATAGGAATGAATGGTCGAAATGCCCAATTGAAATGAATGGCGGGCTACCAGGTGTCAAAGTCCCCCATTGAACCTTGGAAGGAAAGAGCTGTCAGGATGGCCGAGCGGTCTAAGTCGCTGCGCTCGGGTCGCAGTCCCAACTGAAGGCGTGGGTTCGAATCCCAGAGATTCCCCCATAGGAATGAATGGTCGAAATGCCCCATTGAAATGAATGGCGGGCTACCAGGTGTCAAAGTCCTCCAATGAACTTGGGAAGGAAAGAGCTGTCAGGATGGCTGAGCGGTCTAAGTCGCTGCGTTCGGGTCGCAGTCCCCACTGGAGGCGTGGGTTCGAATCCCAGAGATTCCCCCATAGGAATGAATGGTCGAAATGCCCCATTGAAATGAATGGCGGGATACCAGGTGTCAAAGTCCCCCATTGAACATTGGAAGGAAAGAGCTGTCAGGATGGCCGAGCGGTCTAAGTCGCTGCGCTAGGGTCGCAGTCCCCACTGGAGGCGCGGGTTCGAATCCCAGAGATTCCCCCATAGGAATGAATGGTCGAAATGCCCAGTTGAAATGAATGGCGGGCTACCAGGTATCAAAGTCTCCCATTGGACATTGGAAGGAAAGAGCTGTCAGGATGGCCGAGCGGTCTAAGTCGCTGCGCTAGGGTCGCAGTCCCCACTGGAGGCGCGGGTTCGAATCCCAGAGATTCCCCCATAGGAATGAATGGTCGAAATGCCCAGTTGAAATGAATGGCGGGCTACCAGGTGTCAAAGTCCCCCATTGGACATTGGAAGGAAAGAGCTGTCAGGATGGCTGAGCGGTCTAAGTCGCTGTGTTCGGGTCGCAGTCCCCACTGGAGGCGTGGGTTCGAATCCCAGAGATTCCCCCATAGGAATGAATGGTCGAAATGCCCCATTGAAACGAATGGCGGGATACCAGGTGTCAAAGTCTCTCATTGGACATTGGAAGGAAAGAGCTGTCAGGATGGCCGAGCGGTCTAAGTCGCTGCGCTAGGGTCGCAGTCCCCACTGGAGGCGCGGGTTCGAATCCCAGAGATTCCCCCATAGGAATGAATGGTCGAAATGCCCCATTGAAATGAATGGCGGGCTACAAGGTGTCAAAGTCCCCCATTGGACATTGGAAGGAAAGAGCTGTCAGGATGGCCGAGTGGTCTAAGTCGCTGTGTTCGGGTCGCAGTCCCCACTGGAGGCGTGGGTTCGAATCCCAGAGATTCCCCCATAGGAATGAATGGTCGAAATGCCCAGTTGAAATGAATGGCGGGCTACCAGGTGTCAAAGTCCCCCAATGAACCTGGGAAGGAAAGAGCTGTCAGGATGGCTGTGCGGTCTAAGTCGCTGCGTTCGGGTCGCAGTCCCCACTGGAGGCGTGGGTTCGAATCCCAGAGATTCCCCCATAGGAATGAATGGTCGAAATGCCCCATTGAAACGAATGGCGGGATACCAGGTGTCAAAGTCCCCCACTGAACATTGGAAGGAAAGAGCTGTCAGGATGGCCGAGCGGTCTAAGTCGCTGCGCTAGGGTCGCAGTCCCCACTGGAGGCGCGGGTTCGAATCCCAGAGATTCCCCCATAGGAATGAATGGTCGAAATGCCCAGTTGAAATGAATGGCGGGCTACCAGGTGTCAAAGTCCCCCAATGAACCTGGGAAGGAAAGAGCTGTCAGGATGGCCGAGTGGTCTAAGTCGCTGCGTTCGGGTCGCAGTCCCCACTGGAGGCGTGGGTTCGAATCCCAGAGATTCCCCCATAGGAATGAATGGTCGAAATGCCCCATTGAAACGAATGGCGGGATACCAGGTGTCAAAGTCCCCCATTGAACATTGGAAGGAAAGAGCTGTCAGGATGGCCGAGCGGTCTAAGTCGCTGCGCTAGGGTCGCAGTCCCCACTGGAGGCGCGGGTTCGAATCCCAGAGATTCCCCCATAGGAATGAATGGTCGAAATGCCCAGTTGAAATGAATGGCGGGATACCAGGTGTCAAAGTCCCCCATTGGACATTGGAAGGAAAAAGCTGTCAGGATGGCCGAGCGGTCTAAGTCGCTGCGCTAGGGTCGCAGTCCCCACTGGAGGCGCGGGTTCGAATCCCAGAGATTCCCCCATAGGAATGAATGGTCGAAATGCCCAGTTGAAATGAATGGCGGGCTACCAGGTGTCAAAGTCCCCCATTGGACATTGGAAGGAAAGAGCTGTCAGGATGGCCGAGCGGTCTAAGTCGCTGCGCTAGGGTCGCAGTCCCCACTGGAGGCGCGGGTTCGAATCCCAGAGATTCCCCCATAGGAATGAATGGTCGAAATGCCCCATTGAAATGAATGGCGGGCTACCAGGTGTCAAAGTCCCCCATTGGACATTGGAAGGAAAGAGCTGTCAGGATGGCTGAGCGGTCTAAGTCGCTGTGTTCGGGTCGCAGTCCCCACTGGAGGCGTGGGTTCGAATCCCAGAGATTCCCCCATTGGAATGAATGGTCGAAATGCCCCATTGAAATGAATGGCGGGATACCAGGTGTCAAAGTCCCCCATTGAACATTGGAAGGAAAGAGCTGTCAGGATGGCCGAGCGGTCTAAGTCGCTGCGCTCGGGTCGCAGTCCCCACTGGAGGTGCGGGTTCGAATCCCAGAGATTCCCCCATAGGAATGAATGGTCAAAATGCCCAATTGAAATGAATGGCGGGCTACCAGGTGTCAAAGTCCCCCAATGAACCTGGGAAGGAAAGAGCTGTCAGGATGGCTGAGCGGTCTAAGTCGCTGCGTTCGGGTCGCAGTCCCCACTGGAGGCGAGGGTTCGAATCCCAGAGATTCCCCCATAGGAATGAATGGTCGAAATGCCCAGTTGAAATGAATGGCGGGCTACCAGGTATCAAAGTCTCCCATTGGACATTGGAAGGAAAGAGCTGTCAGGATGGCCGAGCGGTCTAAGTCGCTGCGCTAGGGTCGCAGTCCCCACTGGAGGCGCGGGTTCGAATCCCAGAGATTCCCCCATAGGAATGAATGGTCGAAATGCCCAGTTGAAATGAATGGCGGGCTACCAGGTGTCAAAGTCCCCCATTGGACATTGGAAGGAAAGAGCTGTCAGGATGGCTGAGCGGTCTAAGTCGCTGTGTTCGGGTCGCAGTCCCCACTGGAGGCGTGGGTTCGAATCCCAGAGATTCCCCCATAGGAATGAATGGTCGAAATGCCCCATTGAAACGAATGGCGGGATACCAGGTGTCAAAGTCCCCCATTGAACATTGGAAGGAAAGAGCTGTCAGGATGGCCGAGCGGTCTAAGTCGCTGCGCTAGGGTCGCAGTCCCCACTGGAGGCGTGGGTTCGAATCCCAGAGATTCCCCCATAGGAATGAATGGTCGAAATGCCCAGTTGAAATGAATGGCGGGCTACCAGGTGTCAAAGTCCCCCATTGGACATTGGAAGGAAAGAGCTGTCAGGATGGCTGAGCGGTCTAAGTCGCTAAGTTCGGGTCGCAGTCCCCACTGGAGGCGCGGGTTCGAATCCCAGAGATTCCCCCATAGGAATGAATGGTCGAAATGCCCCATTGAAATGAATGGCGGGCTACCAGGTGTCAAAGTCCCCCATTGGACATTGGAAGGAAAGAGCTGTCAGGATGGCCGAGCGGTCTAAGTCGCTGCGCTAGGGTCGCAGTCCCCACTGGAGGCGTGGGTTCGAATCCCAGAGATTCCCCCATAGGAATGAATGGTCGAAATGCCCAGTTGAAATGAATGGCGGGCTACCAGGTGTCAAAGTCCCCCATTGAACATTGGAAGGAAAGAGCTGTCAGGATGGCCGAGCGGTCTAAGTCGCTGCGCTAGGGTCGCAGTCCCCACTGGAGGCGCGGGTTCGAATCCCAGAGATTCCCCCATAGGAATGAATGGTCGAAATGCCCAGTTGAAATGAATGGCGGGATACCAGGTGTCAAAGTCCCCCATTGGACATTGGAAGGAAAAAGCTGTCAGGATGGCCGAGCGGTCTAAGTCGCTGCGCTAGGGTCGCAGTCCCCACTGGAGGCGCGGGTTCGAATCCCAGAGATTCCCCCATAGGAATGAATGGTCGAAATGCCCAGTTGAAATGAATGGCGGGCTACCAGGTGTCAAAGTCCCCCATTGGACATTGGAAGGAAAGAGCTGTCAGGATGGCCGAGCGGTCTAAGTCGCTGCGCTAGGGTCGCAGTCCCCACTGGAGGCGCGGGTTCGAATCCCAGAGATTCCCCCATAGGAATGAATGGTCGAAATGCCCCATTGAAATGAATGGCGGGCTACCAGGTGTCAAAGTCCCCCATTGGACATTGGAAGGAAAGAGCTGTCAGGATGGCTGAGCGGTCTAAGTCGCTGTGTTCGGGTCGCAGTCCCCACTGGAGGCGTGGGTTCGAATCCCAGAGATTCCCCCATTGGAATGAATGGTCGAAATGCCCCATTGAAATGAATGGCGGGATACCAGGTGTCAAAGTCCCCCATTGAACATTGGAAGGAAAGAGCTGTCAGGATGGCCGAGCGGTCTAAGTCGCTGCGCTCGGGTCGCAGTCCCCACTGGAGGTGCGGGTTCGAATCCCAGAGATTCCCCCATAGGAATGAATGGTCAAAATGCCCAATTGAAATGAATGGCGGGCTACCAGGTGTCAAAGTCCCCCAATGAACCTGGGAAGGAAAGAGCTGTCAGGATGGCTGAGCGGTCTAAGTCGCTGCGTTCGGGTCGCAGTCCCCACTGGAGGCGAGGGTTCGAATCCCAGAGATTCCCCCATAGGAATGAATGGTCGAAATGCCCCATTGAAATGAATGGCGGGATACCAGGTGTCAAAGTCCCCCAATGAACCTTGGAAGGAAAGAGCTGTCAGGATGACTGAGCGGTCTAAGTCGCTGCGTTCGGGTCGCAGTCCCCACTGGAGGTGAGGGTTCGAATCCCAGAGATTCCCCCATAGGAATGAATGGTCGAAATGCCCCATTGAAATGAATGGCGGGATACCAGGTGTCATAGTCCCCCAATGAACCTGGGAAGGAAAGAGCTGTCAGGATGGCTGAGCGGTCTAAGTCGCTGCGTTCGGGTCGCAGTCCCCACTGGAGGCGTGGGTTCGAATCCCAGAGATTCCCCCATTGGAATGAATGGTCGAAATGCCCCATTGAAATGAATGGCGGGATACCAGGTGTCAAAGTCCCCCATTGAACATTGGAAGGAAAGAGATGTCAGGATGGCCGAGCGGTCTAAGTCGCTGCACTAGGGTCACAGTCCCCACTGGAGGCGCGGGTTCGAATCCCAGAGATTCCCCCATAGGAATGAATGGTCGAAATGCCCAATTGAAATGAATGGCGGGCTACCAGGTGTCAAAGTCCCCCATTGAACCTTGGAAGGAAAGAGCTGTCAGGATGGCCGAGCGGTCTAAGTCGCTGCGCTCGGGTCGCAGTCCCAACTGAAGGCGTGGGTTCGAATCCCAGAGATTCCCCCATAGGAATGAATGGTCGAAATGCCCCATTGAAATGAATGGCGGGCTACCAGGTGTCAAAGTCCTCCAATGAACTTGGGAAGGAAAGAGCTGTCAGGATGGCTGAGCGGTCTAAGTCGCTGCGTTCGGGTCGCAGTCCCCACTGGAGGCGTGGGTTCGAATCCCAGAGATTCCCCCATAGGAATGAATGGTCGAAATGCCCCATTGAAATGAATGGCGGGATACCAGGTGTCAAAGTCCCCCATTGAACATTGGAAGGAAAGAGCTGTCAGGATGGCCGAGCGGTCTAAGTCGCTGCGCTAGGGTCGCAGTCCCCACTGGAGGCGCGGGTTCGAATCCCAGAGATTCCCCCATAGGAATGAATGGTCGAAATGCCCCATTGAAATGAATGGCGGGCTACCAGGTGTCAAAGTCCTCCAATGAACTTGGGAAGGAAAGAGCTGTCAGGATGGCTGAGCGGTCTAAGTCGCTGCGTTCGGGTCGCAGTCCCCACTGGAGGCGTGGGTTCGAATCCCAGAGATTCCCCCATAGGAATGAATGGTCGAAATGCCCCATTGAAATGAATGGCGGGATACCAGGTGTCAAAGTCCCCCATTGAACATTGGAAGGAAAGAGCTGTCAGGATGGCCGAGCGGTCTAAGTCGCTGCGCTAGGGTCGCAGTCCCCACTGGAGGCGCGGGTTCGAATCCCAGAGATTCCCCCATAGGAATGAATGGTCGAAATGCCCAGTTGAAATGAATGGCGGGCTACCAGGTATCAAAGTCTCCCATTGGACATTGGAAGGAAAGAGCTGTCAGGATGGCCGAGCGGTCTAAGTCGCTGCGCTAGGGTCGCAGTCCCCACTGGAGGCGCGGGTTCGAATCCCAGAGATTCCCCCATAGGAATGAATGGTCGAAATGCCCAGTTGAAATGAATGGCGGGCTACCAGGTGTCAAAGTCCCCCATTGGACATTGGAAGGAAAGAGCTGTCAGGATGGCTGAGCGGTCTAAGTCGCTGTGTTCGGGTCGCAGTCCCCACTGGAGGCGTGGGTTCGAATCCCAGAGATTCCCCCATAGGAATGAATGGTCGAAATGCCCCATTGAAACGAATGGCGGGATACCAGGTGTCAAAGTCCCCCATTGAACATTGGAAGGAAAGAGCTGTCAGGATGGCCGAGCGGTCTAAGTCGCTGCGCTAGGGTCGCAGTCCCCACTGGAGGCGTGGGTTCGAATCCCAGAGATTCCCCCATAGGAATGAATGGTCGAAATGCCCAGTTGAAATGAATGGCGGGCTACCAGGTGTCAAAGTCCCCCATTGGACATTGGAAGGAAAGAGCTGTCAGGATGGCTGAGCGGTCTAAGTCGCTAAGTTCGGGTCGCAGTCCCCACTGGAGGCGCGGGTTCGAATCCCAGAGATTCCCCCATAGGAATGAATGGTCGAAATGCCCCATTGAAATGAATGGCGGGCTACCAGGTGTCAAAGTCCCCCATTGGACATTGGAAGGAAAGAGCTGTCAGGATGGCCGAGCGGTCTAAGTCGCTGCGCTAGGGTCGCAGTCCCCACTGGAGGCGCGGGTTCGAATCCCAGAGATTCCCCCATAGGAATGAATGGTCGAAATGCCCCATTGAAATGAATGGCGGGCTACCAGGTGTCAAAGTCCCCCATTGGACATTGGAAGGAAAGAGCTGTCAGGATGGCTGAGCGGTCTAAGTCGCTGTGTTCGGGTCGCAGTCCCCACTGGAGGCGTGGGTTCGAATCCCAGAGATTCCCCCATTGGAATGAATGGTCGAAATGCCCCATTGAAATGAATGGCGGGATACCAGGTGTCAAAGTCCCCCATTGAACATTGGAAGGAAAGAGCTGTCAGGATGGCCGAGCGGTCTAAGTCGCTGCGCTCGGGTCGCAGTCCCCACTGGAGGTGCGGGTTCGAATCCCAGAGATTCCCCCATAGGAATGAATGGTCAAAATGCCCAATTGAAATGAATGGCGGGCTACCAGGTGTCAAAGTCCCCCAATGAACCTGGGAAGGAAAGAGCTGTCAGGATGGCTGAGCGGTCTAAGTCGCTGCGTTCGGGTCGCAGTCCCCACTGGAGGCGAGGGTTCGAATTCCAGAGATTCCCCCATAGGAATGAATGGTCGAAATGCCCCATTGAAATGAATGGCGGGATACCAGGTGTCAAAGTCCCCCAATGAACCTTGGAAGGAAAGAGCTGTCAGGATGGCTGAGCGGTCTAAGTCGCTGCGTTCGGGTCGCAGTCCCCACTGGAGGTGAGGGTTCGAATCCCAGCGATTCCCCCATAGGAATGAATGGTCGAAATGCCCCATTGAAATGAATGGCGGGATACCAGGTGTCATAGTCCCCCAATGAACCTGGGAAGGAAAGAACTGTCAGGATGGCTGAGCGGTCTAAGTCGCTGCGTTTGGGTCGCAGTCCCCACTGGAGGCGTGGGTTCGAATCCCAGAGATTCCCCCATTGGAATGAATGGTCGAAATGCCCCATTGAAATGAATGGCGGGATACCAGGTGTCAAAGTCCCCCATTGAACATTGGAAGGAAAGAGCTGTCAGGATGGCCGAGCGGTCTAAGTCGCTGCGCTCGGGTCGCAGTCCCCACTGGAGGTGCGGGTTCGAATCCCAGAGATTCCCCCATAGGAATGAATGGTCAAAATGCCCAATTGAAATGAATGGCGGGCTACCAGGTGTCAAAGTCCCCCAATGAACCTGGGAAGGAAAGAGCTGTCAGGATGGCTGAGCGGTCTAAGTCGCTGCGTTCGGGTCGCAGTCCCCACTGGAGGCGAGGGTTCGAATTCCAGAGATTCCCCCATAGGAATGAATGGTCGAAATGCCCCATTGAAATGAATGGCGGGATACCAGGTGTCAAAGTCCCCCAATGAACCTTGGAAGGAAAGAGCTGTCAGGATGGCTGAGCGGTCTAAGTCGCTGCGTTCGGGTCGCAGTCCCCACTGGAGGTGAGGGTTCGAATCCCAGCGATTCCCCCATAGGAATGAATGGTCGAAATGCCCCATTGAAATGAATGGCGGGATACCAGGTGTCATAGTCCCCCAATGAACCTGGGAAGGAAAGAACTGTCAGGATGGCTGAGCGGTCTAAGTCGCTGCGTTTGGGTCGCAGTCCCCACTGGAGGCGTGGGTTCGAATCCCAGAGATTCCCCCATTGGAATGAATGGTCGAAATGCCCCATTGAAATGAATGGCGGGATACCAGGTGTCAAAGTCCCCCATTGAACATTGGAAGGAAAGAGATGTCAGGATGGCCGAGCGGTCTAAGTCGCTGCGCTAGGGTCGCAGTCCCCACTGGAGGCGTGGGTTCGAATCCCAGAGATTCCCCCATAGGAATGAATGGTCGAAATGCCCAGTTGAAATGAATGGCGTGCTACCAGGTGTCAAAGTCCCCCATTGGACATTGGAAGGAAAGAGCTGTCAGGATGGCTGAGCGGTCTAAGTCGCTAAGTTCGGGTCGCAGTCCCCACTGGAGGCGCGGGTTCGAATCCCAGAGATTCCCCCATAGGAATGAATGGTCGAAATGCCCCATTGAAATGAATGGCGGGCTACCAGGTGTCAAAGTCCCCCATTGGACATTGGAAGGAAAGAGCTGTCAGGATGGCCGAGCGGTCTAAGTCGCTGCGCTAGGGTCGCAGTCCCCACTGGAGGCGCGGGTTCGAAACCCAGAGATTCCCCCATAGGAATGAATGGTCGAAATGCCCCATTGAAATGAATGGCGGGCTACCAGGTGTCAAAGTCCCCCATTGGACATTGGAAGGAAAGAGCTGTCAGGATGGCTGAGCGGTCTAAGTCGCTGTGTTCGGGTCGCAGTCCCCACTGGAGGCGTGGGTTTGAATCCCAGAGATTCCCCCATTGGAATGAATGGTCGAAATGCCCCATTGAAATGAATGGCGGGATACCAGGTGTCAAAGTCCCCCATTGAACATTGGAAGGAAAGAGCTGTCAGGATGGCCGAGCGGTCTAAGTCGCTGCGCTCGGGTCGCAGTCCCCACTGGAGGTGCGGGTTCGAATCCCAGAGATTCCCCCATAGGAATGAATGGTCAAAATGCCCAATTGAAATGAATGGCGGGCTACCAGGTGTCAAAGTCCCCCAATGAACCTGGGAAGGAAAGAGCTGTCAGGATGGCTGAGCGGTCTAAGTCGCTGCGTTCGGGTCGCAGTCCCCACTGGAGGTGAGGGTTCGAATCCCAGAGATTCCCCCATAGGAATGAATGGTCGAAATGCCCCATTGAAATGAATGGCGGGATACCAGGTGTCATAGTCCCCCAATGAACCTGGGAAGGAAAGAGCTGTCAGGATGGCTGAGCGGTCTAAGTCGCTGCGTTCGGGTCGCAGTCCCCACTGGAGGCGTGGGTTCGAATCCCAGAGATTCCCCCATTGGAATGAATGGTCGAAATGCCCCATTAAAATGAATGGCGGGATACCAGGTGTCAAAGTCCCCCATTGAACATTGGAAGGAAAGAGATGTCAGGATGGCCGAGCGGTCTAAGTCGCTGCGCTAGGGTCACAGTCCCCACTGGAGGCGCGGGTTCGAATCCCAGAGATTCCCCCATAGGAATGAATGGTCGAAATGCCCAATTGAAATGAATGGCGGGCTACCAGGTGTCAAAGTCCCCCATTGAACCTTGGAAGGAAAGAGCTGTCAGGATGGCCGAGCGGTCTAAGTCGCTGCGCTCGGGTCGCAGTCCCAACTGAAGGCGTGGGTTCGAATCCCAGAGATTCCCCCATAGGAATGAATGGTCGAAATGCCCCATTGAAATGAATGGCGGGCTACCAGGTGTCAAAGTCCTCCAATGAACTTGGGAAGGAAAGAGCTGTCAGGATGGCTGAGCGGTCTAAGTCGCTGCGTTCGGGTCGCAGTCCCCACTGGAGGCGTGGGTTCGAATCCCAGAGATTCCCCCATAGGAATGAATGGTCGAAATGCCCCATTGAAATGAATGGCGGGATACCAGGTGTCAAAGTCCCCCATTGAACATTGGAAGGAAAGAGCTGTCAGGATGGCCGAGCGGTCTAAGTCGCTGCGCTAGGGTCGCAGTCCCCACTGGAGGCGCGGGTTCGAATCCCAGAGATTCCCCCATAGGAATGAATGGTCGAAATGCCCCATTGAAATGAATGGCGGGCTACCAGGTGTCAAAGTCCTCCAATGAACTTGGGAAGGAAAGAGCTGTCAGGATGGCTGAGCGGTCTAAGTCGCTGCGTTCGGGTCGCAGTCCCCACTGGAGGCGTGGGTTCGAATCCCAGAGATTCCCCCATAGGAATGAATGGTCGAAATGCCCCATTGAAATGAATGGCGGGATACCAGGTGTCAAAGTCCCCCATTGAACATTGGAAGGAAAGAGCTGTCAGGATGGCCGAGCGGTCTAAGTCGCTGCGCTAGGGTCGCAGTCCCCACTGGAGGCGCGGGTTCGAATCCCAGAGATTCCCCCATAGGAATGAATGGTCGAAATGCCCAGTTGAAATGAATGGCGGGCTACCAGGTATCAAAGTCTCCCATTGGACATTGGAAGGAAAGAGCTGTCAGGATGGCCGAGCGGTCTAAGTCGCTGCGCTAGGGTCGCAGTCCCCACTGGAGGCGCGGGTTCGAATCCCAGAGATTCCCCCATAGGAATGAATGGTCGAAATGCCCAGTTGAAATGAATGGCGGGCTACCAGGTGTCAAAGTCCCCCATTGGACATTGGAAGGAAAGAGCTGTCAGGATGGCTGAGCGGTCTAAGTCGCTGTGTTCGGGTCGCAGTCCCCACTGGAGGCGTGGGTTCGAATCCCAGAGATTCCCCCATAGGAATGAATGGTCGAAATGCCCCATTGAAACGAATGGCGGGATACCAGGTGTCAAAGTCCCCCATTGAACATTGGAAGGAAAGAGCTGTCAGGATGGCCGAGCGGTCTAAGTCGCTGCGCTAGGGTCGCAGTCCCCACTGGAGGCGTGGGTTCGAATCCCAGAGATTCCCCCATAGGAATGAATGGTCGAAATGCCCAGTTGAAATGAATGGCGGGCTACCAGGTGTCAAAGTCCCCCATTGGACATTGGAAGGAAAGAGCTGTCAGGATGGCTGAGCGGTCTAAGTCGCTAAGTTCGGGTCGCAGTCCCCACTGGAGGCGCGGGTTCGAATCCCAGAGATTCCCCCATAGGAATGAATGGTCGAAATGCCCCATTGAAATGAATGGCGGGCTACCAGGTGTCAAAGTCCCCCATTGGACATTGGAAGGAAAGAGCTGTCAGGATGGCCGAGCGGTCTAAGTCGCTGCGCTAGGGTCGCAGTCCCCACTGGAGGCGCGGGTTCGAATCCCAGAGATTCCCCCATAGGAATGAATGGTCGAAATGCCCCATTGAAATGAATGGCGGGCTACCAGGTGTCAAAGTCCCCCATTGGACATTGGAAGGAAAGAGCTGTCAGGATGGCTAAGCGGTCTAAGTCGCTGTGTTCGGGTCGCAGTCCCCACTGGAGGCGTGGGTTCGAATCCCAGAGATTCCCCCATTGGAATGAATGGTCGAAATGCCCCATTGAAATGAATGGCGGGATACCAGGTGTCAAAGTCCCCCATTGAACATTGGAAGGAAAG
Source organism: Vanacampus margaritifer (assembly GCF_051991255.1). Classification (NCBI taxonomy): domain Eukaryota; kingdom Metazoa; phylum Chordata; class Actinopteri; order Syngnathiformes; family Syngnathidae; genus Vanacampus; species Vanacampus margaritifer. The sequence goes on along the minus strand of NW_027520741.1, from coordinate 722,634 downwards.
AGCTGTCAGGATGGCCGAGCGGTCTAAGTCGCTGCGCTCGGGTCGCAGTCCCCACTGGAGGTGCGGGTTCGAATCCCAGAGATTCCCCCATAGGAATGAATGGTCAAAATGCCCAATTGAAATGAATGGCGGGCTACCAGGTGTCAAAGTCCCCCAATGAACCTGGGAAGGAAAGAGCTGTCAGGATGGCCGAGCGGTCTAAGTCGCTGCGTTCGGGTCGCAGTCCCCACTGGAGGCGAGGGTTCGAATTCCAGAGATTCCCCCATAGGAATGAATGGTCGAAATGCCCCATTGAAATGAATGGCGGGATACCAGGTGTCAAAGTCCCCCAATGAACCTTGGAAGGAAAGAGCTGTCAGGATGGCTGAGCGGTCTAAGTCGCTGCGTTCGGGTCGCAGTCCCCACTGGAGGTGAGGGTTCGAATCCCAGCGATTCCCCCATAGGAATGAATGGTCGAAATGCCCCATTGAAATGAATGGCGGGATACCAGGTGTCATAGTCCCCCAATGAACCTGGGAAGGAAAGAACTGTCAGGATGGCTGAGCGGTCTAAGTCGCTGCGTTTGGGTCGCAGTCCCCACTGGAGGCGTGGGTTCGAATCCCAGAGATTCCCCCATTGGAATGAATGGTCGAAATGCCCCATTGAAATGAATGGCGGGATACCAGGTGTCAAAGTCCCCCATTGAACATTGGAAGGAAAGAGATGTCAGGATGGCCGAGCGGTCTAAGTCGCTGCGCTAGGGTCGCAGTCCCCACTGGAGGCGTGGGTTCGAATCCCAGAGATTCCCCCATAGGAATGAATGGTCGAAATGCCCAGTTGAAATGAATGGCGGGCTACCAGGTGTCAAAGTCCCCCATTGGACATTGGAAGGAAAGAGCTGTCAGGATGGCTGAGCGGTCTAAGTCGCTAAGTTCGGGTCGCAGTCCCCACTGGAGGCGCGGGTTCGAATCCCAGAGATTCCCCCATAGGAATGAATGGTCGAAATGCCCCATTGAAATGAATGGCGGGCTACCAGGTGTCAAAGTCCCCCATTGGACATTGGAAGGAAAGAGCTGTCAGGATGGCCGAGCGGTCTAAGTCGCTGCGCTAGGGTCGCAGTCCCCACTGGAGGCGCGGGTTCGAATCCCAGAGATTCCCCCATAGGAATGAATGGTCGAAATGCCCCATTGAAATGAATGGCGGGCTACCAGGTGTCAAAGTCCCCCATTGGACATTGGAAGGAAAGAGCTGTCAGGATGGCTGAGCGGTCTAAGTCGCTGTGTTCGGGTCGCAGTCCCCACTGGAGGCGTGGGTTTGAATCCCAGAGATTCCCCCATTGGAATGAATGGTCGAAATGCCCCATTGAAATGAATGGCGGGATACCAGGTGTCAAAGTCCCCCATTGAACATTGGAAGGAAAGAGCTGTCAGGATGGCCGAGCGGTCTAAGTCGCTGCGCTCGGGTCGCAGTCCCCACTGGAGGTGCGGGTTCGAATCCCAGAGATTCCCCCATAGGAATGAATGGTCAAAATGCCCAATTGAAATGAATGGCGGGCTACCAGGTGTCAAAGTCCCCCAATGAACCTGGGAAGGAAAGAGCTGTCAGGATGGCTGAGCGGTCTAAGTCGCTGCGTTCGGGTCGCAGTCCCCACTGGAGGCGAGGGTTCGAATCCCAGAGATTCCCCCATAGGAATGAATGGTCGAAATGCCCCATTGAAATGAATGGCGGGATACCAGGTGTCAAAGTCCCCCAATGAACCTTGGAAGGAAAGAGCTGTCAGGATGGCTGAGCGGTCTAAGTCGCTGCGTTCGGGTCGCAGTCCCCACTGGAGGTGAGGGTTCGAATCCCAGAGATTCCCCCATAGGAATGAATGGTCGAAATGCCCCATTGAAATGAATGGCGGGATACCAGGTGTCATAGTCCCCCAATGAACCTGGGAAGGAAAGAGCTGTCAGGATGGCTGAGCGGTCTAAGTCGCTGCGTTCGGGTCGCAGTCCCCACTGGAGGCGTGGGTTCGAATCCCAGAGATTCCCCCATTGGAATGAATGGTCGAAATGCCCCATTGAAATGAATGGCGGGATACCAGGTGTCAAAGTCCCCCATTGAACATTGGAAGGAAAGAGATGTCAGGATGGCCGAGCGGTCTAAGTCGCTGCGCTAGGGTCACAGTCCCCACTGGAGGCGCGGGTTCGAATCCCAGAGATTCCCCCATAGGAATGAATGGTCGAAATGCCCCATTGAAATGAATGGCGGGCTACCAGGTGTCAAAGTCCTCCAATGAACTTGGGAAGGAAAGAGCTGTCAGGATGGCTGAGCGGTCTAAGTCGCTGCGTTCGGGTCGCAGTCCCCACTGGAGGCGTGGGTTCGAATCCCAGAGATTCCCCCATAGGAATGAATGGTCGAAATGCCCCATTGAAATGAATGGCGGGATACCAGGTGTCAAAGTCCCCCATTGAACATTGGAAGGAAAGAGCTGTCAGGATGGCCGAGCGGTCTAAGTCGCTGCGCTAGGGTCGCAGTCCCCACTGGAGGCGCGGGTTCGAATCCCAGAGATTCCCCCATAGGAATGAATGGTCGAAATGCCCCATTGAAATGAATGGCGGGCTACCAGGTGTCAAAGTCCTCCAATGAACTTGGGAAGGAAAGAGCTGTCAGGATGGCTGAGCGGTCTAAGTCGCTGCGTTCGGGTCGCAGTCCCCACTGGAGGCGTGGGTTCGAATCCCAGAGATTCCCCCATAGGAATGAATGGTCGAAATGCCCCATTGAAATGAATGGCGGGATACCAGGTGTCAAAGTCCCCCATTGAACATTGGAAGGAAAGAGCTGTCAGGATGGCCGAGCGGTCTAAGTCGCTGCGCTAGGGTCGCAGTCCCCACTGGAGGCGCGGGTTCGAATCCCAGAGATTCCCCCATAGGAATGAATGGTCGAAATGCCCAGTTGAAATGAATGGCGGGCTACCAGGTATCAAAGTCCCCCATTGAACATTGGAAGGAAAGAGCTGTCAGGATGGCCGAGCGGTCTAAGTCGCTGCGCTCGGGTCGCAGTCCCCACTGGAGGTGCGGGTTCGAATCCCAGAGATTCCCCCATAGGAATGAATGGTCAAAATGCCCAATTGAAATGAATGGCGGGCTACCAGGTGTCAAAGTCCCCCAATGAACCTGGGAAGGAAAGAGCTGTCAGGATGGCTGAGCGGTCTAAGTCGCTGCGTTCGGGTCGCAGTCCCCACTGGAGGTGAGGGTTCGAATCCCAGAGATTCCCCCATAGGAATGAATGGTCGAAATGCCCCATTGAAATGAATGGCGGGATACCAGGTGTCATAGTCCCCCAATGAACCTGGGAAGGAAAGAGCTGTCAGGATGGCTGAGCGGTCTAAGTCGCTGCGTTCGGGTCGCAGTCCCCACTGGAGGCGTGGGTTCGAATCCCAGAGATTCCCCCATTGGAATGAATGGTCGAAATGCCCCATTGAAATGAATGGCGGGATACCAGGTGTCAAAGTCCCCCATTGAACATTGGAAGGAAAGAGATGTCAGGATGGCCGAGCGGTCTAAGTCGCTGCGCTAGGGTCACAGTCCCCACTGGAGGCGCGGGTTCGAATCCCAGAGATTCCCCCATAGGAATGAATGGTCGAAATGCCCAATTGAAATGAATGGCGGGCTACCAGGTGTCAAAGTCCCCCATTGAACCTTGGAAGGAAAGAGCTGTCAGGATGGCCGAGCGGTCTAAGTCGCTGCGCTCGGGTCGCAGTCCCAACTGAAGGCGTGGGTTCGAATCCCAGAGATTCCCCCATAGGAATGAATGGTCGAAATGCCCCATTGAAATGAATGGCGGGCTACCAGGTGTCAAAGTCCTCCAATGAACTTGGGAAGGAAAGAGCTGTCAGGATGGCTGAGCGGTCTAAGTCGCTGCGTTCGGGTCGCAGTCCCCACTGGAGGCGTGGGTTCGAATCCCAGAGATTCCCCCATAGGAATGAATGGTCGAAATGCCCCATTGAAATGAATGGCGGGATACCAGGTGTCAAAGTCCCCCATTGAACATTGGAAGGAAAGAGCTGTCAGGATGGCCGAGCGGTCTAAGTCGCTGCGCTAGGGTCGCAGTCCCCACTGGAGGCGCGGGTTCGAATCCCAGAGATTCCCCCATAGGAATGAATGGTCGAAATGCCCCATTGAAATGAATGGCGGGCTACCAGGTGTCAAAGTCCTCCAATGAACTTGGGAAGGAAAGAGCTGTCAGGATGGCTGAGCGGTCTAAGTCGCTGCGTTCGGGTCGCAGTCCCCACTGGAGGCGTGGGTTCGAATCCCAGAGATTCCCCCATAGGAATGAATGGTCGAAATGCCCCATTGAAATGAATGGCGGGATACCAGGTGTCAAAGTCCCCCATTGAACATTGGAAGGAAAGAGCTGTCAGGATGGCCGAGCGGTCTAAGTCGCTGCGCTAGGGTCGCAGTCCCCACTGGAGGCGCGGGTTCGAATCCCAGAGATTCCCCCATAGGAATGAATGGTCGAAATGCCCAGTTGAAATGAATGGCGGGCTACCAGGTATCAAAGTCTCCCATTGGACATTGGAAGGAAAGAGCTGTCAGGATGGCCGAGCGGTCTAAGTCGCTGCGCTAGGGTCGCAGTCCCCACTGGAGGCGCGGGTTCGAATCCCAGAGATTCCCCCATAGGAATGAATGGTCGAAATGCCCAGTTGAAATGAATGGCGGGCTACCAGGTGTCAAAGTCCCCCATTGGACATTGGAAGGAAAGAGCTGTCAGGATGGCTGAGCGGTCTAAGTCGCTGTGTTCGGGTCGCAGTCCCCACTGGAGGCGTGGGTTCGAATCCCAGAGATTCCCCCATAGGAATGAATGGTCGAAATGCCCCATTGAAACGAATGGCGGGATACCAGGTGTCAAAGTCCCCCATTGAACATTGGAAGGAAAGAGCTGTCAGGATGGCCGAGCGGTCTAAGTCGCTGCGCTAGGGTCGCAGTCCCCACTGGAGGCGTGGGTTCGAATCCCAGAGATTCCCCCATAGGAATGAATGGTCGAAATGCCCAGTTGAAATGAATGGCGGGCTACCAGGTGTCAAAGTCCCCCATTGGACATTGGAAGGAAAGAGCTGTCAGGATGGCTGAGCGGTCTAAGTCGCTAAGTTCGGGTCGCAGTCCCCACTGGAGGCGCGGGTTCGAATCCCAGAGATTCCCCCATAGGAATGAATGGTCGAAATGCCCCATTGAAATGAATGGCGGGCTACCAGGTGTCAAAGTCCCCCATTGGACATTGGAAGGAAAGAGCTGTCAGGATGGCCGAGCGGTCTAAGTCGCTGCGCTAGGGTCGCAGTCCCCACTGGAGGCGCGGGTTCGAATCCCAGAGATTCCCCCATAGGAATGAATGGTCGAAATGCCCCATTGAAATGAATGGCGGGCTACCAGGTGTCAAAGTCCCCCATTGGACATTGGAAGGAAAGAGCTGTCAGGATGGCTGAGCGGTCTAAGTCGCTGTGTTCGGGTCGCAGTCCCCACTGGAGGCGTGGGTTCGAATCCCAGAGATTCCCCCATTGGAATGAATGGTCGAAATGCCCCATTGAAATGAATGGCGGGATACCAGGTGTCAAAGTCCCCCATTGAACATTGGAAGGAAAGAGCTGTCAGGATGGCCGAGCGGTCTAAGTCGCTGCGCTCGGGTCGCAGTCCCCACTGGAGGTGCGGGTTCGAATCCCAGAGATTCCCCCATAGGAATGAATGGTCAAAATGCCCAATTGAAATGAATGGCGGGCTACCAGGTGTCAAAGTCCCCCAATGAACCTGGGAAGGAAAGAGCTGTCAGGATGGCTGAGCGGTCTAAGTCGCTGCGTTCGGGTCGCAGTCCCCACTGGAGGCGAGGGTTCGAATTCCAGAGATTCCCCCATAGGAATGAATGGTCGAAATGCCCCATTGAAATGAATGGCGGGATACCAGGTGTCAAAGTCCCCCAATGAACCTTGGAAGGAAAGAGCTGTCAGGATGGCTGAGCGGTCTAAGTCGCTGCGTTCGGGTCGCAGTCCCCACTGGAGGTGAGGGTTCGAATCCCAGCGATTCCCCCATAGGAATGAATGGTCGAAATGCCCCATTGAAATGAATGGCGGGATACCAGGTGTCATAGTCCCCCAATGAACCTGGGAAGGAAAGAACTGTCAGGATGGCTGAGCGGTCTAAGTCGCTGCGTTTGGGTCGCAGTCCCCACTGGAGGCGTGGGTTCGAATCCCAGAGATTCCCCCATTGGAATGAATGGTCGAAATGCCCCATTGAAATGAATGGCGGGATACCAGGTGTCAAAGTCCCCCATTGAACATTGGAAGGAAAGAGATGTCAGGATGGCCGAGCGGTCTAAGTCGCTGCGCTAGGGTCGCAGTCCCCACTGGAGGCGTGGGTTCGAATCCCAGAGATTCCCCCATAGGAATGAATGGTCGAAATGCCCAGTTGAAATGAATGGCGGGCTACCAGGTGTCAAAGTCCCCCATTGGACATTGGAAGGAAAGAGCTGTCAGGATGGCTGAGCGGTCTAAGTCGCTAAGTTCGGGTCGCAGTCCCCACTGGAGGCGCGGGTTCGAATCCCAGAGATTCCCCCATAGGAATGAATGGTCGAAATGCCCCATTGAAATGAATGGCGGGCTACCAGGTGTCAAAGTCCCCCATTGGACATTGGAAGGAAAGAGCTGTCAGGATGGCCGAGCGGTCTAAGTCGCTGCGATAGGGTCGCAGTCCCCACTGGAGGCGCGGGTTCGAATCCCAGAGATTCCCCCATAGGAATGAATGGTCGAAATGCCCCATTGAAATGAATGGCGGGCTACCAGGTGTCAAAGTCCCCCATTGGACATTGGAAGGAAAGAGCTGTCAGGATGGCTGAGCGGTCTAAGTCGCTGTGTTCGGGTCGCAGTCCCCACTGGAGGCGTGGGTTTGAATCCCAGAGATTCCCCCATTGGAATGAATGGTCGAAATGCCCCATTGAAATGAATGGCGGGATACCAGGTGTCAAAGTCCCCCATTGAACATTGGAAGGAAAGAGCTGTCAGGATGGCCGAGCGGTCTAAGTCGCTGCGCTCGGGTCGCAGTCCCCACTGGAGGTGCGGGTTCGAATCCCAGAGATTCCCCCATAGGAATGAATGGTCAAAATGCCCAATTGAAATGAATGGCGGGCTACCACGTGTCAAAGTCCCCCAATGAACCTGGGAAGGAAAGAGCTGTCAGGATGGCTGAGCGGTCTAAGTCGCTGCGTTCGGGTCGCAGTCCCCACTGGAGGCGAGGGTTCGAATCCCAGAGATTCCCCCATAGGAATGAATGGTCGAAATGCCCCATTGAAATGAATGGCGGGATACCAGGTGTCAAAGTCCCCCAATGAACCTTGGAAGGAAAGAGCTGTCAGGATGGCTGAGCGGTCTAAGTCGCTGCGTTCGGGTCGCAGTCCCCACTGGAGGTGAGGGTTCGAATCCCAGAGATTCCCCCATAGGAATGAATGGTCGAAATGCCCCATTGAAATGAATGGCGGGATACCAGGTGTCATAGTCCCCCAATGAACCTGGGAAGGAAAGAGCTGTCAGGATGGCTGAGCGGTCTAAGTCGCTGCGTTCGGGTCGCAGTCCCCACTGGAGGCGTGGGTTCGAATCCCAGAGATTCCCCCATTGGAATGAATGGTCGAAATGCCCCATTGAAATGAATGGCGGGATACCAGGTGTCAAAGTCCCCCATTGAACATTGGAAGGAAAGAGATGTCAGGATGGCCGAGCGGTCTAAGTCGCTGCGCTAGGGTCACAGTCCCCACTGGAGGCGCGGGTTCGAATCCCAGAGATTCCCCCATAGGAATGAATGGTCGAAATGCCCAATTGAAATGAATGGCGGGCTACCAGGTGTCAAAGTCCCCCATTGAACCTTGGAAGGAAAGAGCTGTCAGGATGGCCGAGCGGTCTAAGTCGCTGCGCTCGGGTCGCAGTCCCAACTGAAGGCGTGGGTTCGAATCCCAGAGATTCCCCCATAGGAATGAATGGTCGAAATGCCCCATTGAAATGAATGGCGGGCTACCAGGTGTCAAAGTCCTCCAATGAACTTGGGAAGGAAAGAGCTGTCAGGATGGCTGAGCGGTCTAAGTCGCTGCGTTCGGGTCGCAGTCCCCACTGGAGGCGTGGGTTCGAATCCCAGAGATTCCCCCATAGGAATGAATGGTCGAAATGCCCCATTGAAATGAATGGCGGGATACCAGGTGTCAAAGTCCCCCATTGAACATTGGAAGGAAAGAGCTGTCAGGATGGCCGAGCGGTCTAAGTCGCTGCGCTAGGGTCGCAGTCCCCACTGGAGGCGCGGGTTCGAATCCCAGAGATTCCCCCATAGGAATGAATGGTCGAAATGCCCCATTGAAATGAATGGCGGGCTACCAGGTGTCAAAGTCCTCCAATGAACTTGGGAAGGAAAGAGCTGTCAGGATGGCTGAGCGGTCTAAGTCGCTGCGTTCGGGTCGCAGTCCCCACTGGAGGCGTGGGTTCGAATCCCAGAGATTCCCCCATAGGAATGAATGGTCGAAATGCCCCATTGAAATGAATGGCGGGATACCAGGTGTCAAAGTCCCCCATTGAACATTGGAAGGAAAGAGCTGTCAGGATGGCCGAGCGGTCTAAGTCGCTGCGCTAGGGTCGCAGTCCCCACTGGAGGCGCGGGTTCGAATCCCAGAGATTCCCCCATAGGAATGAATGGTCGAAATGCCCAGTTGAAATGAATGGCGGGCTACCAGGTATCAAAGTCCCCCATTGAACATTGGAAGGAAAGAGCTGTCAGGATGGCCGAGCGGTCTAAGTCGCTGCGCTCGGGTCGCAGTCCCCACTGGAGGTGCGGGTTCGAATCCCAGAGATTCCCCCATAGGAATGAATGGTCAAAATGCCCAATTGAAATGAATGGCGGGCTACCAGGTGTCAAAGTCCCCCAATGAACCTGGGAAGGAAAGAGCTGTCAGGATGGCTGAGCGGTCTAAGTCGCTGCGTTCGGGTCGCAGTCCCCACTGGAGGTGAGGGTTCGAATCCCAGAGATTCCCCCATAGGAATGAATGGTCGAAATGCCCCATTGAAATGAATGGCGGGATACCAGGTGTCATAGTCCCCCAATGAACCTGGGAAGGAAAGAGCTGTCAGGATGGCTGAGCGGTCTAAGTCGCTGCGTTCGGGTCGCAGTCCCCACTGGAGGCGTGGGTTCGAATCCCAGAGATTCCCCCATTGGAATGAATGGTCGAAATGCCCCATTGAAATGAATGGCGGGATACCAGGTGTCAAAGTCCCCCATTGAACATTGGAAGGAAAGAGATGTCAGGATGGCCGAGCGGTCTAAGTCGCTGCGCTAGGGTCACAGTCCCCACTGGAGGCGCGGGTTCGAATCCCAGAGATTCCCCCATAGGAATGAATGGTCGAAATGCCCAATTGAAATGAATGGCGGGCTACCAGGTGTCAAAGTCCCCCATTGAACCTTGGAAGGAAAGAGCTGTCAGGATGGCCGAGCGGTCTAAGTCGCTATGCTCGGGTCGCAGTCCCAACTGAAGGCGTGGGTTCGAATCCCAGAGATTCCCCCATAGGAATGAATGGTCGAAATGCCCCATTGAAATGAATGGCGGGCTACCAGGTGTCAAAGTCCTCCAATGAACTTGGGAAGGAAAGAGCTGTCAGGATGGCTGAGCGGTCTAAGTCGCTGCGTTCGGGTCGCAGTCCCCACTGGAGGCGTGGGTTCGAATCCCAGAGATTCCCCCATAGGAATGAATGGTCGAAATGCCCCATTGAAATGAATGGCGGGATACCAGGTGTCAAAGTCCCCCATTGAACATTGGAAGGAAAGAGCTGTCAGGATGGCCGAGCGGTCTAAGTCGCTGCGCTAGGGTCGCAGTCCCCACTGGAGGCGCGGGTTCGAATCCCAGAGATTCCCCCATAGGAATGAATGGTCGAAATGCCCCATTGAAATGAATGGCGGGCTACCAGGTGTCAAAGTCCTCCAATGAACTTGGGAAGGAAAGAGCTGTCAGGATGGCTGAGCGGTCTAAGTCGCTGCGTTCGGGTCGCAGTCCCCACTGGAGGCGTGGGTTCGAATCCCAGAGATTCCCCCATAGGAATGAATGGTCGAAATGCCCCATTGAAATGAATGGCGGGATACCAGGTGTCAAAGTCCCCCATTGAACATTGGAAGGAAAGAGCTGTCAGGATGGCCGAGCGGTCTAAGTCGCTGCGCTAGGGTCGCAGTCCCCACTGGAGGCGCGGGTTCGAATCCCAGAGATTCCCCCATAGGAATGAATGGTCGAAATGCCCAGTTGAAATGAATGGCGGGCTACCAGGTATCAAAGTCTCCCATTGGACATTGGAAGGAAAGAGCTGTCAGGATGGCCGAGCGGTCTAAGTCGCTGCGCTAGGGTCGCAGTCCCCACTGGAGGCGCGGGTTCGAATCCCAGAGATTCCCCCATAGGAATGAATGGTCGAAATGCCCAGTTGAAATGAATGGCGGGCTACCAGGTGTCAAAGTCCCCCATTGGACATTGGAAGGAAAGAGCTGTCAGGATGGCTGAGCGGTCTAAGTCGCTGTGTTCGGGTCGCAGTCCCCACTGGAGGCGTGGGTTCGAATCCCAGAGATTCCCCCATAGGAATGAATGGTCGAAATGCCCCATTGAAACGAATGGCGGGATACCAGGTGTCAAAGTCCCCCATTGAACATTGGAAGGAAAGAGCTGTCAGGATGGCCGAGCGGTCTAAGTCGCTGCGCTAGGGTCGCAGTCCCCACTGGAGGCGTGGGTTCGAATCCCAGAGATTCCCCCATAGGAATGAATGGTCGAAATGCCCAGTTGAAATGAATGGCGGGCTACCAGGTGTCAAAGTCCCCCATTGGACATTGGAAGGAAAGAGCTGTCAGGATGGCTGAGCGGTCTAAGTCGCTAAGTTCGGGTCGCAGTCCCCACTGGAGGCGCGGGTTCGAATCCCAGAGATTCCCCCATAGGAATGAATGGTCGAAATGCCCCATTGAAATGAATGGCGGGCTACCAGGTGTCAAAGTCCCCCATTGGACATTGGAAGGAAAGAGCTGTCAGGATGGCCGAGCGGTCTAAGTCGCTGCGCTAGGGTCGCAGTCCCCACTGGAGGCGCGGGTTCGAATCCCAGAGATTCCCCCATAGGAATGAATGGTCGAAATGCCCCATTGAAATGAATGGCGGGCTACCAGGTGTCAAAGTCCCCCATTGGACATTGGAAGGAAAGAGCTGTCAGGATGGCTGAGCGGTCTAAGTCGCTGTGTTCGGGTCGCAGTCCCCACTGGAGGCGTGGGTTCGAATCCCAGAGATTCCCCCATTGGAATGAATGGTCGAAATGCCCCATTGAAATGAATGGCGGGATACCAGGTGTCAAAGTCCCCCATTGAACATTGGAAGGAAAGAGCTGTCAGGATGGCCGAGCGGTCTAAGTCGCTGCGCTCGGGTCGCAGTCCCCACTGGAGGTGCGGGTTCGAATCCCAGAGATTCCCCCATAGGAATGAATGGTCAAAATGCCCAATTGAAATGAATGGCGGGCTACCAGGTGTCAAAGTCCCCCAATGAACCTGGGAAGGAAAGAGCTGTCAGGATGGCTGAGCGGTCTAAGTCGCTGCGTTCGGGTCGCAGTCCCCACTGGAGGCGAGGGTTCGAATTCCAGAGATTCCCCCATAGGAATGAATGGTCGAAATGCCCCATTGAAATGAATGGCGGGATACCAGGTGTCAAAGTCCCCCAATGAACCTTGGAAGGAAAGAGCTGTCAGGATGGCTGAGCGGTCTAAGTCGCTGCGTTCGGGTCGCAGTCCCCACTGGAGGTGAGGGTTCGAATCCCAGCGATTCCCCCATAGGAATGAATGGTCGAAATGCCCCATTGAAATGAATGGCGGGATACCAGGTGTCATAGTCCCCCAATGAACCTGGGAAGGAAAGAACTGTCAGGATGGCTGAGCGGTCTAAGTCGCTGCGTTTGGGTCGCAGTCCCCACTGGAGGCGTGGGTTCGAATCCCAGAGATTCCCCCATTGGAATGAATGGTCGAAATGCCCCATTGAAATGAATGGCGGGATACCAGGTGTCAAAGTCCCCCATTGAACATTGGAAGGAAAGAGATGTCAGGATGGCCGAGCGGTCTAAGTCGCTGCGCTAGGGTCGCAGTCCCCACTGGAGGCGTGGGTTCGAATCCCAGAGATTCCCCCATAGGAATGAATGGTCGAAATGCCCAGTTGAAATGAATGGCGGGCTACCAGGTGTCAAAGTCCCCCATTGGACATTGGAAGGAAAGAGCTGTCAGGATGGCTGAGCGGTCTAAGTCGCTAAGTTCGGGTCGCAGTCCCCACTGGAGGCGCGGGTTCGAATCCCAGAGATTCCCCCATAGGAATGAATGGTCGAAATGCCCCATTGAAATGAATGGCGGGCTACCAGGTGTCAAAGTCCCCCATTGGACATTGGAAGGAAAGAGCTGTCAGGATGGCCGAGCGGTCTAAGTCGCTGCGCTAGGGTCGCAGTCCCCACTGGAGGCGCGGGTTCGAATCCCAGAGATTCCCCCATAGGAATGAATGGTCGAAATGCCCCATTGAAATGAATGGCGGGCTACCAGGTGTCAAAGTCCCCCATTGGACATTGGAAGGAAAGAGCTGTCAGGATGGCTGAGCGGTCTAAGTCGCTGTGTTCGGGTCGCAGTCCCCACTGGAGGCGTGGGTTTGAATCCCAGAGATTCCCCCATTGGAATGAATGGTCGAAATGCCCCATTGAAATGAATGGCGGGATACCAGGTGTCAAAGTCCCCCATTGAACATTGGAAGGAAAGAGCTGTCAGGATGGCCGAGCGGTCTAAGTCGCTGCGCTCGGGTCGCAGTCCCCACTGGAGGTGCGGGTTCGAATCCCAGAGATTCCCCCATAGGAATGAATGGTCGAAATGCCCCATTGAAATGAATGGCGGGCTACCAGGTGTCAAAGTCCCCCATTGGACATTGGAAGGAAAGAGCTGTCAGGATGGCTGAGCGGTCTAAGTCGCTGTGTTCGGGTCGCAGTCCCCACTGGAGGCGTGGGTTCGAATCCCAGAGATTCCCCCATAGGAATGAATGGTCGAAATGCCCCATTGAAATGAATGGCGGGATACCAGGTGTCAAAGTCCCCCATTGGACATTGGAAGGAAAGAGCTGTCAGGATGGCCGAGCGGTCTAAGTCGCTGCGCTAGGGTCGCAGTCCCCACTGGAGGCGTGGGTTCGAATCCCAGAGATTCCCCCATAGGAATGAATGGTCGAAATGCCCCATTGAAATGAATGGCGGGATACCAGGTGTCAAAGTCCCCCAATGAACCTGGGAAGGAAAGAGCTGTCAGGATGGCCGAGTGGTCTAAGTCGCTGCGTTCGGGTCGCAGTCCCCACTGGAGGCGAGGGTTCGAATCCCAGAGATTCCCCCATAGGAATGAATGGTCGAAATGCCCCATTGAAATGAATGGCGGGATACCAGGTGTCAAAGTCCCCCAATGAACCTTGGAAGGAAAGAGCTGTCAGGATGGCTGAGCGGTCTAAGTCGCTGCGTTCGGGTCGCAGTCCCCACTGGAGGTGAGGGTTCGAATCCCAGCGATTCCCCCATAGGAATGAATGGTCGAAATGCCCCATTGAAATGAATGGCGGGATACCAGGTGTCATAGTCCCCCAATGAACCTGGGAAGGAAAGAACTGTCAGGATGGCTGAGCGGTCTAAGTCGCTGCGTTTGGGTCGCAGTCCCCACTGGAGGCGTGGGTTCGAATCCCAGAGATTCCCCCATTGGAATGAATGGTCGAAATGCCCCATTGAAATGAATGGCGGGATACCAGGTGTCAAAGTCCCCCATTGAACATTGGAAGGAAAGAGCTGTCAGGATGGCCGAGCGGTCTAAGTCGCTGCGCTAGGGTCGCAGTCCCCACTGGAGGCGCGGGTTCGAATCCCAGAGATTCCCCCATAGGAATGAATGGTCGAAATGCCCCATTGAAATGAATGGCGGGCTACCAGGTGTCAAAGTCCTCCAATGAACTTGGGAAGGAAAGAGCTGTCAGGATGGCTGAGCGGTCTAAGTCGCTGCGTTCGGGTCGCAGTCCCCACTGGAGGCGTGGGTTCGAATCCCAGAGATTCCCCCATAGGAATGAATGGTCGAAATGCCCCATTGAAATGAATGGCGGGATACCAGGTGTCAAAGTCCCCCATTGAACATTGGAAGGAAAGAGCTGTCAGGATGGCCGAGCGGTCTAAGTCGCTGCGCTAGGGTCGCAGTCCCCACTGGAGGCGCGGGTTCGAATCCCAGAGATTCCCCCATAGGAATGAATGGTCGAAATGCCCAGTTGAAATGAATGGCGGGCTACCAGGTATCAAAGTCTCCCATTGGACATTGGAAGGAAAGAGCTGTCAGGATGGCCGAGCGGTCTAAGTCGCTGCGCTAGGGTCGCAGTCCCCACTGGAGGCGCGGGTTCGAATCCCAGAGATTCCCCCATAGGAATGAATGGTCGAAATGCCCAGTTGAAATGAATGGCGGGCTACCAGGTGTCAAAGTCCCCCATTGGACATTGGAAGGAAAGAGCTGTCAGGATGGCTGAGCGGTCTAAGTCGCTGTGTTCGGGTCGCAGTCCCCACTGGAGGCGTGGGTTCGAATCCCAGAGATTCCCCCATAGGAATGAATGGTCGAAATGCCCCATTGAAACGAATGGCGGGATACCAGGTGTCAAAGTCCCCCATTGAACATTGGAAGGAAAGAGCTGTCAGGATGGCCGAGCGGTCTAAGTCGCTGCGCTAGGGTCGCAGTCCCCACTGGAGGCGTGGGTTCGAATCCCAGAGATTCCCCCATAGGAATGAATGGTCGAAATGCCCAGTTGAAATGAATGGCGGGCTACCAGGTGTCAAAGTCCTCCAATGAACTTGGGAAGGAAAGAGCTGTCAGGATGGCTGAGCGGTCTAAGTCGCTAAGTTCGGGTCGCAGTCCCCACTGGAGGCGCGGGTTCGAATCCCAGAGATTCCCCCATAGGAATGAATGGTCGAAATGCCCCATTGAAATGAATGGCGGGCTACCAGGTGTCAAAGTCCCCCATTGGACATTGGAAGGAAAGAGCTGTCAGGATGGCCGAGCGGTCTAAGTCGCTGCGCTAGGGTCGCAGTCCCCACTGGAGGCGCGGGTTCGAATCCCAGAGATTCCCCCATAGGAATGAATGGTCGAAATGCCCCATTGAAATGAATGGCGGGCTACCAGGTGTCAAAGTCCCCCATTGGACATTGGAAGGAAAGAGCTGTCAGGATGGCTGAGCGGTCTAAGTCGCTGTGTTCGGGTCGCAGTCCCCACTGGAGGCGTGGGTTCGAATCCCAGAGATTCCCCCATTGGAATGAATGGTCGAAATGCCCCATTGAAATGAATGGCGGGATACCAGGTGTCAAAGTCCCCCATTGAACATTGGAAGGAAAGAGCTGTCAGGATGGCCGAGCGGTCTAAGTCGCTGCGCTCGGGTCGCAGTCCCCACTGGAGGTGCGGGTTCGAATCCCAGAGATTCCCCCATAGGAATGAATGGTCAAAATGCCCAATTGAAATGAATGGCGGGCTACCAGGTGTCAAAGTCCCCCAATGAACCTGGGAAGGAAAGAGCTGTCAGGATGGCTGAGCGGTCTAAGTCGCTGCGTTCGGGTCGCAGTCCCCACTGGAGGCGAGGGTTCGAATCCCAGAGATTCCCCCATAGGAATGAATGGTCGAAATGCCCCATTGAAATGAATGGCGGGATACCAGGTGTCAAAGTCCCCCAATGAACCTTGGAAGGAAAGAGCTGTCAGGATGGCTGAGCGGTCTAAGTCGCTGCGTTCGGGTCGCAGTCCCCACTGGAGGTGAGGGTTCGAATCCCAGCGATTCCCCCATAGGAATGAATGGTCGAAATGCCCCATTGAAATGAATGGCGGGATACCAGGTGTCATAGTCCCCCAATGAACCTGGGAAGGAAAGAACTGTCAGGATGGCTGAGCGGTCTAAGTCGCTGCGTTTGGGTCGCAGTCCCCACTGGAGGCGTGGGTTCGAATCCCAGAGATTCCCCCATTGGAATGAATGGTCGAAATGCCCCATTGAAATGAATGGCGGGATACCAGGTGTCAAAGTCCCCCATTGAACATTGGAAGGAAAGAGATGTCAGGATGGCCGAGCGGTCTAAGTCGCTGCGCTAGGGTCACAGTCCCCACTGGAGGCGCGGGTTCGAATCCCAGAGATTCCCCCATAGGAATGAATGGTCGAAATGCCCAATTGAAATGAATGGCGGGCTACCAGGTGTCAAAGTCCCCCATTGAACCTTGGAAGGAAAGAGCTGTCAGGATGGCCGAGCGGTCTAAGTCGCTGCGCTCGGGTCGCAGTCCCAACTGAAGGCGTGGGTTCGAATCCCAGAGATTCCCCCATAGGAATGAATGGTCGAAATGCCCCATTGAAATGAATGGCGGGCTACCAGGTGTCAAAGTCCTCCAATGAACTTGGGAAGGAAAGAGCTGTCAGGATGGCTGAGCGGTCTAAGTCGCTGCGTTCGGGTCGCAGTCCCCACTGGAGGCGTGGGTTCGAATCCCAGAGATTCCCCCATAGGAATGAATGGTCGAAATGCCCCATTGAAATGAATGGCGGGATACCAGGTGTCAAAGTCCCCCATTGAACATTGGAAGGAAAGAGCTGTCAGGATGGCCGAGCGGTCTAAGTCGCTGCGCTAGGGTCGCAGTCCCCACTGGAGGCGCGGGTTCGAATCCCAGAGATTCCCCCATAGGAATGAATGGTCGAAATGCCCCATTGAAACGAATGGCGGGATACCAGGTGTCAAAGTCCCCCATTGAACATTGGAAGGAAAGAGCTGTCAGGATGGCCGAGCGGTCTAAGTCGCTGCGCTAGGGTCGCAGTCCCCACTGGAGGCGTGGGTTCGAATCCCAGAGATTCCCCCATAGGAATGAATGGTCGAAATGCCCAGTTGAAATGAATGGCGGGCTACCAGGTGTCAAAGTCCCCCATTGGACATTGGAAGGAAAGAGCTGTCAGGATGGCTGAGCGGTCTAAGTCGCTAAGTTCGGGTCGCAGTCCCCACTGGAGGCGCGGGTTCGAATCCCAGAGATTCCCCCATAGGAATGAATGGTCGAAATGCCCCATTGAAATGAATGGCGGGCTACCAGGTGTCAAAGTCCCCCATTGGACATTGGAAGGAAAGAGCTGTCAGGATGGCCGAGCGGTCTAAGTCGCTGCGCTAGGGTCGCAGTCCCCACTGGAGGCGCGGGTTCGAATCCCAGAGATTCCCCCATAGGAATGAATGGTCGAAATGCCCCATTGAAATGAATGGCGGGCTACCAGGTGTCAAAGTCCCCCATTGGACATTGGAAGGAAAGAGCTGTCAGGATGGCCGAGCGGTCTAAGTCGCTGCGCTAGGGTCGCAGTCCCCACTGGAGGCGTGGGTTCGAATCCCAGAGATTCCCCCATAGGAATGAATGGTCGAAATGCCCCATTGAAATGAATGGCGGGATACCAGGTGTCAAAGTCCCCCAATGAACCTGGGAAGGAAAGAGCTGTCAGGATGGCCGAGTGGTCTAAGTCGCTGTGTTCGGGTCGCAGTCCCCACTGGAGGCGTGGGTTCGAATCCCAGAGATTCCCCCATAGGAATGAATGGTCGAAATGCCCAGTTGAAATGAATGGCGGGCTACCAGGTGTCAAAGTCCCCCAATGAACCTGGGAAGGAAAGAGCTGTCAGGATGGCTGAGCGGTCTAAGTCGCTGCGTTCGGGTCGCAGTCCCCACTGGAGGCGTGGGTTCGAATCCCAGAGATTCCCCCATAGGAATGAATGGTCGAAATGCCCCATTGAAATGAATGGCGGGATACCAGGTGTCAAAGTCCCCCATTGAACCTTGGAAGGAAAGAGCTGTCAGGATGGCCGAGCGGTCTAAGTCGCTGCGCTCGGGTCGCAGTCCCAACTGAAGGCGTGGGTTCGAATCCCAGAGATTCCCCCATAGGAATGAATGGTCGAAATGCCCCATTGAAATGAATGGCGGGCTACCAGGTGTCAAAGTCCTCCAATGAACTTGGGAAGGAAAGAGCTGTCAGGATGGCTGAGCGGTCTAAGTCGCTGCGTTCGGGTCGCAGTCCCCACTGGAGGCGTGGGTTCGAATCCCAGAGATTCCCCCATAGGAATGAATGGTCGAAATGCCCCATTGAAATGAATGGCGGGATACCAGGTGTCAAAGTCCCCCATTGAACATTGGAAGGAAAGAGCTGTCAGGATGGCCGAGCGGTCTAAGTCGCTGCGCTAGGGTCGCAGTCCCCACTGGAGGCGCGGGTTCGAATCCCAGAGATTCCCCCATAGGAATGAATGGTCAAAATGCCCAGTTGAAATGAATGGCGGGCTACCAGGTATCAAAGTCTCCCATTGGACATTGGAAGGAAAGAGCTGTCAGGATGGCCGAGCGGTCTAAGTCGCTGCGCTAGGGTCGCAAACCCCACTGGAGGCGCGGGTTCGAATCCCAGAGATTCCCCCATAGGAATGAATGGTCGAAATGCCCAGTTGAAATGAATGGCGGGATACCAGGTGTCAAAGTCCCCCAATGAACCTTGGAAGGAAAGAGCTGTCAGGATGGCTGAGCGGTCTAAGTCGCTAAGTTCGGGTCGCAGTCCCCACTGGAGGCGCGGGTTCGAATCCCAGAGATTCCCCCATAGGAATGAATGGTCGAAATGCCCCATTGAAATGAATGGCGGGCTACCAGGTGTCAAAGTCCCCCATTGGACATTGGAAGGAAAGAGCTGTCAGGATGGCCGAGCGGTCTAAGTCGCTGCGCTAGGGTCGCAGTCCCCACTGGAGGCGCGGGTTCGAATCCCAGAGATTCCCCCATAGGAATGAATGGTCGAAATGCCCCATTGAAATGAATGGCGGGCTACCAGGTGTCAAAGTCCCCCATTGGACATTGGAAGGAAAGAGCTGTCAGGATGGCTGAGCGGTCTAAGTCGCTGTGTTCGGGTCGCAGTCCCCACTGGAGGCGTGGGTTTGAATCCCAGAGATTCCCCCATTGGAATGAATGGTCGAAATGCCCCATTGAAATGAATGGCGGGATACCAGGTGTCAAAGTCCCCCATTGAACATTGGAAGGAAAGAGCTGTCAGGATGGCCGAGCGGTCTAAGTCGCTGCGCTCGGGTCGCAGTCCCCACTGGAGGTGCGGGTTCGAATCCCAGAGATTCCCCCATAGGAATGAATGGTCGAAATGCCCCATTGAAATGAATGGCGGGCTACCAGGTGTCAAAGTCCCCCATTGGACATTGGAAGGAAAGAGCTGTCAGGATGGCTGAGCGGTCTAAGTCGCTGTGTTCGGGTCGCAGTCCCCACTGGAGGCGTGGGTTCGAATCCCAGAGATTCCCCCATAGGAATGAATGGTCGAAATGCCCCATTGAAATGAATGGCGGGATACCAGGTGTCAAAGTCCCCCATTGGACATTGGAAGGAAAGAGCTGTCAGGATGGCCGAGCGGTCTAAGTCGCTGCGCTAGGGTCGCAGTCCCCACTGGAGGCGTGGGTTCGAATCCCAGAGATTCCCCCATAGGAATGAATGGTCGAAATGCCCCATTGAAATGAATGGCGGGATACCAGGTGTCAAAGTCCCCCAATGAACCTGGGAAGGAAAGAGCTGTCAGGATGGCCGAGTGGTCTAAGTCGCTGCGTTCGGGTCGCAGTCCCCACTGGAGGCGAGGGTTCGAATCCCAGAGATTCCCCCATAGGAATGAATGGTCGAAATGCCCCATTGAAATGAATGGCGGGATACCAGGTGTCAAAGTCCCCCAATGAACCTTGGAAGGAAAGAGCTGTCAGGATGGCTGAGCGGTCTAAGTCGCTGCGTTCGGGTCGCAGTCCCCACTGGAGGTGAGGGTTCGAATCCCAGCGATTCCCCCATAGGAATGAATGGTCGAAATGCCCCATTGAAATGAATGGCGGGATACCAGGTGTCATAGTCCCCCAATGAACCTGGGAAGGAAAGAACTGTCAGGATGGCTGAGCGGTCTAAGTCGCTGCGTTTGGGTCGCAGTCCCCACTGGAGGCGTGGGTTCGAATCCCAGAGATTCCCCCATTGGAATGAATGGTCGAAATGCCCCATTGAAATGAATGGCGGGATACCAGGTGTCAAAGTCCCCCATTGAACATTGGAAGGAAAGAGCTGTCAGGATGGCCGAGCGGTCTAAGTCGCTGCGCTAGGGTCGCAGTCCCCACTGGAGGCGCGGGTTCGAATCCCAGAGATTCCCCCATAGGAATGAATGGTCGAAATGCCCCATTGAAATGAATGGCGGGCTACCAGGTGTCAAAGTCCTCCAATGAACTTGGGAAGGAAAGAGCTGTCAGGATGGCTGAGCGGTCTAAGTCGCTGCGTTCGGGTCGCAGTCCCCACTGGAGGCGTGGGTTCGAATCCCAGAGATTCCCCCATAGGAATGAATGGTCGAAATGCCCCATTGAAATGAATGGCGGGATACCAGGTGTCAAAGTCCCCCATTGAACATTGGAAGGAAAGAGCTGTCAGGATGGCCGAGCGGTCTAAGTCGCTGCGCTAGGGTCGCAGTCCCCACTGGAGGCGCGGGTTCGAATCCCAGAGATTCCCCCATAGGAATGAATGGTCGAAATGCCCAGTTGAAATGAATGGCGGGCTACCAGGTATCAAAGTCTCCCATTGGACATTGGAAGGAAAGAGCTGTCAGGATGGCCGAGCGGTCTAAGTCGCTGCGCTAGGGTCGCAGTCCCCACTGGAGGCGCGGGTTCGAATCCCAGAGATTCCCCCATAGGAATGAATGGTCGAAATGCCCAGTTGAAATGAATGGCGGGCTACCAGGTGTCAAAGTCCCCCATTGGACATTGGAAGGAAAGAGCTGTCAGGATGGCTGAGCGGTCTAAGTCGCTGTGTTCGGGTCGCAGTCCCCACTGGAGGCGTGGGTTCGAATCCCAGAGATTCCCCCATAGGAATGAATGGTCGAAATGCCCCATTGAAACGAATGGCGGGATACCAGGTGTCAAAGTCCCCCATTGAACATTGGAAGGAAAGAGCTGTCAGGATGGCCGAGCGGTCTAAGTCGCTGCGCTAGGGTCGCAGTCCCCACTGGAGGCGTGGGTTCGAATCCCAGAGATTCCCCCATAGGAATGAATGGTCGAAATGCCCAGTTGAAATGAATGGCGGGCTACCAGGTGTCAAAGTCCTCCAATGAACTTGGGAAGGAAAGAGCTGTCAGGATGGCTGAGCGGTCTAAGTCGCTAAGTTCGGGTCGCAGTCCCCACTGGAGGCGCGGGTTCGAATCCCAGAGATTCCCCCATAGGAATGAATGGTCGAAATGCCCCATTGAAATGAATGGCGGGCTACCAGGTGTCAAAGTCCCCCATTGGACATTGGAAGGAAAGAGCTGTCAGGATGGCCGAGCGGTCTAAGTCGCTGCGCTAGGGTCGCAGTCCCCACTGGAGGCGCGGGTTCGAATCCCAGAGATTCCCCCATAGGAATGAATGGTCGAAATGCCCCATTGAAATGAATGGCGGGCTACCAGGTGTCAAAGTCCCCCATTGGACATTGGAAGGAAAGAGCTGTCAGGATGGCTGAGCGGTCTAAGTCGCTGTGTTCGGGTCGCAGTCCCCACTGGAGGCGTGGGTTCGAATCCCAGAGATTCCCCCATTGGAATGAATGGTCGAAATGCCCCATTGAAATGAATGGCGGGATACCAGGTGTCAAAGTCCCCCATTGAACATTGGAAGGAAAGAGCTGTCAGGATGGCCGAGCGGTCTAAGTCGCTGCGCTCGGGTCGCAGTCCCCACTGGAGGTGCGGGTTCGAATCCCAGAGATTCCCCCATAGGAATGAATGGTCAAAATGCCCAATTGAAATGAATGGCGGGCTACCAGGTGTCAAAGTCCCCCAATGAACCTGGGAAGGAAAGAGCTGTCAGGATGGCTGAGCGGTCTAAGTCGCTGCGTTCGGGTCGCAGTCCCCACTGGAGGCGAGGGTTCGAATCCCAGAGATTCCCCCATAGGAATGAATGGTCGAAATGCCCCATTGAAATGAATGGCGGGATACCAGGTGTCAAAGTCCCCCAATGAACCTTGGAAGGAAAGAGCTGTCAGGATGGCTGAGCGGTCTAAGTCGCTAAGTTCGGGTCGCAGTCCCCACTGGAGGCGCGGGTTCGAATCCCAGAGATTCCCCCATAGGAATGAATGGTCGAAATGCCCCATTGAAATGAATGGCGGGCTACCAGGTGTCAAAGTCCCCCATTGGACATTGGAAGGAAAGAGCTGTCAGGATGGCCGAGCGGTCTAAGTCGCTGCGCTAGGGTCGCAGTCCCCACTGGAGGCGCGGGTTCGAATCCCAGAGATTCCCCCATAGGAATGAATGGTCGAAATGCCCCATTGAAATGAATGGCGGGCTACCAGGTGTCAAAGTCCCCCATTGGACATTGGAAGGAAAGAGCTGTCAGGATGGCTGAGCGGTCTAAGTCGCTGTGTTCGGGTCGCAGTCCCCACTGGAGGCGTGGGTTTGAATCCCAGAGATTCCCCCATTGGAATGAATGGTCGAAATGCCCCATTGAAATGAATGGCGGGATACCAGGTGTCAAAGTCCCCCATTGAACATTGGAAGGAAAGAGCTGTCAGGATGGCCGAGCGGTCTAAGTCGCTGCGCTCGGGTCGCAGTCCCCACTGGAGGTGCGGGTTCGAATCCCAGAGATTCCCCCATAGGAATGAATGGTCGAAATGCCCCATTGAAATGAATGGCGGGCTACCAGGTGTCAAAGTCCCCCATTGGACATTGGAAGGAAAGAGCTGTCAGGATGGCTGAGCGGTCTAAGTCGCTGTGTTCGGGTCGCAGTCCCCACTGGAGGCGTGGGTTCGAATCCCAGAGATTCCCCCATAGGAATGAATGGTCGAAATGCCCCATTGAAAT
This sequence comes from Vanacampus margaritifer, assembly GCF_051991255.1. Classification (NCBI taxonomy): domain Eukaryota; kingdom Metazoa; phylum Chordata; class Actinopteri; order Syngnathiformes; family Syngnathidae; genus Vanacampus; species Vanacampus margaritifer. Next base: position 699,761 of record NW_027520741.1, on the reverse strand, counting down.
GAATGGCGGGATACCAGGTGTCAAAGTCCCCCATTGGACATTGGAAGGAAAGAGCTGTCAGGATGGCCGAGCGGTCTAAGTCGCTGCGCTAGGGTCGCAGTCCCCACTGGAGGCGTGGGTTCGAATCCCAGAGATTCCCCCATAGGAATGAATGGTCGAAATGCCCCATTGAAATGAATGGCGGGATACCAGGTGTCAAAGTCCCCCAATGAACCTGGGAAGGAAAGAGCTGTCAGGATGGCCGAGTGGTCTAAGTCGCTGCGTTCGGGTCGCAGTCCCCACTGGAGGCGAGGGTTCGAATCCCAGAGATTCCCCCATAGGAATGAATGGTCGAAATGCCCCATTGAAATGAATGGCGGGATACCAGGTGTCAAAGTCCCCCAATGAACCTTGGAAGGAAAGAGCTGTCAGGATGGCTGAGCGGTCTAAGTCGCTGCGTTCGGGTCGCAGTCCCCACTGGAGGTGAGGGTTCGAATCCCAGCGATTCCCCCATAGGAATGAATGGTCGAAATGCCCCATTGAAATGAATGGCGGGATACCAGGTGTCATAGTCCCCCAATGAACCTGGGAAGGAAAGAACTGTCAGGATGGCTGAGCGGTCTAAGTCGCTGCGTTTGGGTCGCAGTCCCCACTGGAGGCGTGGGTTCGAATCCCAGAGATTCCCCCATTGGAATGAATGGTCGAAATGCCCCATTGAAATGAATGGCGGGATACCAGGTGTCAAAGTCCCCCATTGAACATTGGAAGGAAAGAGCTGTCAGGATGGCCGAGCGGTCTAAGTCGCTGCGCTAGGGTCGCAGTCCCCACTGGAGGCGCGGGTTCGAATCCCAGAGATTCCCCCATAGGAATGAATGGTCGAAATGCCCCATTGAAATGAATGGCGGGCTACCAGGTGTCAAAGTCCTCCAATGAACTTGGGAAGGAAAGAGCTGTCAGGATGGCTGAGCGGTCTAAGTCGCTGCGTTCGGGTCGCAGTCCCCACTGGAGGCGTGGGTTCGAATCCCAGAGATTCCCCCATAGGAATGAATGGTCGAAATGCCCCATTGAAATGAATGGCGGGATACCAGGTGTCAAAGTCCCCCATTGAACATTGGAAGGAAAGAGCTGTCAGGATGGCCGAGCGGTCTAAGTCGCTGCGCTAGGGTCGCAGTCCCCACTGGAGGCGCGGGTTCGAATCCCAGAGATTCCCCCATAGGAATGAATGGTCGAAATGCCCAGTTGAAATGAATGGCGGGCTACCAGGTATCAAAGTCTCCCATTGGACATTGGAAGGAAAGAGCTGTCAGGATGGCCGAGCGGTCTAAGTCGCTGCGCTAGGGTCGCAGTCCCCACTGGAGGCGCGGGTTCGAATCCCAGAGATTCCCCCATAGGAATGAATGGTCGAAATGCCCAGTTGAAATGAATGGCGGGCTACCAGGTGTCAAAGTCCCCCATTGGACATTGGAAGGAAAGAGCTGTCAGGATGGCTGAGCGGTCTAAGTCGCTGTGTTCGGGTCGCAGTCCCCACTGGAGGCGTGGGTTCGAATCCCAGAGATTCCCCCATAGGAATGAATGGTCGAAATGCCCCATTGAAACGAATGGCGGGATACCAGGTGTCAAAGTCCCCCATTGAACATTGGAAGGAAAGAGCTGTCAGGATGGCCGAGCGGTCTAAGTCGCTGCGCTAGGGTCGCAGTCCCCACTGGAGGCGTGGGTTCGAATCCCAGAGATTCCCCCATAGGAATGAATGGTCGAAATGCCCAGTTGAAATGAATGGCGGGCTACCAGGTGTCAAAGTCCTCCAATGAACTTGGGAAGGAAAGAGCTGTCAGGATGGCTGAGCGGTCTAAGTCGCTAAGTTCGGGTCGCAGTCCCCACTGGAGGCGCGGGTTCGAATCCCAGAGATTCCCCCATAGGAATGAATGGTCGAAATGCCCCATTGAAATGAATGGCGGGCTACCAGGTGTCAAAGTCCCCCATTGGACATTGGAAGGAAAGAGCTGTCAGGATGGCCGAGCGGTCTAAGTCGCTGCGCTAGGGTCGCAGTCCCCACTGGAGGCGCGGGTTCGAATCCCAGAGATTCCCCCATAGGAATGAATGGTCGAAATGCCCCATTGAAATGAATGGCGGGCTACCAGGTGTCAAAGTCCCCCATTGGACATTGGAAGGAAAGAGCTGTCAGGATGGCTGAGCGGTCTAAGTCGCTGTGTTCGGGTCGCAGTCCCCACTGGAGGCGTGGGTTCGAATCCCAGAGATTCCCCCATTGGAATGAATGGTCGAAATGCCCCATTGAAATGAATGGCGGGATACCAGGTGTCAAAGTCCCCCATTGAACATTGGAAGGAAAGAGCTGTCAGGATGGCCGAGCGGTCTAAGTCGCTGCGCTCGGGTCGCAGTCCCCACTGGAGGTGCGGGTTCGAATCCCAGAGATTCCCCCATAGGAATGAATGGTCAAAATGCCCAATTGAAATGAATGGCGGGCTACCAGGTGTCAAAGTCCCCCAATGAACCTGGGAAGGAAAGAGCTGTCAGGATGGCTGAGCGGTCTAAGTCGCTGCGTTCGGGTCGCAGTCCCCACTGGAGGCGAGGGTTCGAATCCCAGAGATTCCCCCATAGGAATGAATGGTCGAAATGCCCCATTGAAATGAATGGCGGGATACCAGGTGTCAAAGTCCCCCAATGAACCTTGGAAGGAAAGAGCTGTCAGGATGGCTGAGCGGTCTAAGTCGCTGCGTTCGGGTCGCAGTCCCCACTGGAGGTGAGGGTTCGAATCCCAGCGATTCCCCCATAGGAATGAATGGTCGAAATGCCCCATTGAAATGAATGGCGGGATACCAGGTGTCATAGTCCCCCAATGAACCTGGGAAGGAAAGAACTGTCAGGATGGCTGAGCGGTCTAAGTCGCTGCGTTTGGGTCGCAGTCCCCACTGGAGGCGTGGGTTCGAATCCCAGAGATTCCCCCATTGGAATGAATGGTCGAAATGCCCCATTGAAATGAATGGCGGGATACCAGGTGTCAAAGTCCCCCATTGAACATTGGAAGGAAAGAGATGTCAGGATGGCCGAGCGGTCTAAGTCGCTGCGCTAGGGTCACAGTCCCCACTGGAGGCGCGGGTTCGAATCCCAGAGATTCCCCCATAGGAATGAATGGTCGAAATGCCCAATTGAAATGAATGGCGGGCTACCAGGTGTCAAAGTCCCCCATTGAACCTTGGAAGGAAAGAGCTGTCAGGATGGCCGAGCGGTCTAAGTCGCTGCGCTCGGGTCGCAGTCCCAACTGAAGGCGTGGGTTCGAATCCCAGAGATTCCCCCATAGGAATGAATGGTCGAAATGCCCCATTGAAATGAATGGCGGGCTACCAGGTGTCAAAGTCCTCCAATGAACTTGGGAAGGAAAGAGCTGTCAGGATGGCTGAGCGGTCTAAGTCGCTGCGTTCGGGTCGCAGTCCCCACTGGAGGCGTGGGTTCGAATCCCAGAGATTCCCCCATAGGAATGAATGGTCGAAATGCCCCATTGAAATGAATGGCGGGATACCAGGTGTCAAAGTCCCCCATTGAACATTGGAAGGAAAGAGCTGTCAGGATGGCCGAGCGGTCTAAGTCGCTGCGCTAGGGTCGCAGTCCCCACTGGAGGCGCGGGTTCGAATCCCAGAGATTCCCCCATAGGAATGAATGGTCGAAATGCCCCATTGAAACGAATGGCGGGATACCAGGTGTCAAAGTCCCCCATTGAACATTGGAAGGAAAGAGCTGTCAGGATGGCCGAGCGGTCTAAGTCGCTGCGCTAGGGTCGCAGTCCCCACTGGAGGCGTGGGTTCGAATCCCAGAGATTCCCCCATAGGAATGAATGGTCGAAATGCCCAGTTGAAATGAATGGCGGGCTACCAGGTGTCAAAGTCCCCCATTGGACATTGGAAGGAAAGAGCTGTCAGGATGGCTGAGCGGTCTAAGTCGCTAAGTTCGGGTCGCAGTCCCCACTGGAGGCGCGGGTTCGAATCCCAGAGATTCCCCCATAGGAATGAATGGTCGAAATGCCCCATTGAAATGAATGGCGGGCTACCAGGTGTCAAAGTCCCCCATTGGACATTGGAAGGAAAGAGCTGTCAGGATGGCCGAGCGGTCTAAGTCGCTGCGCTAGGGTCGCAGTCCCCACTGGAGGCGCGGGTTCGAATCCCAGAGATTCCCCCATAGGAATGAATGGTCGAAATGCCCCATTGAAATGAATGGCGGGCTACCAGGTGTCAAAGTCCCCCATTGGACATTGGAAGGAAAGAGCTGTCAGGATGGCCGAGCGGTCTAAGTCGCTGCGCTAGGGTCGCAGTCCCCACTGGAGGCGTGGGTTCGAATCCCAGAGATTCCCCCATAGGAATGAATGGTCGAAATGCCCCATTGAAATGAATGGCGGGATACCAGGTGTCAAAGTCCCCCAATGAACCTGGGAAGGAAAGAGCTGTCAGGATGGCCGAGTGGTCTAAGTCGCTGTGTTCGGGTCGCAGTCCCCACTGGAGGCGTGGGTTCGAATCCCAGAGATTCCCCCATAGGAATGAATGGTCGAAATGCCCAGTTGAAATGAATGGCGGGCTACCAGGTGTCAAAGTCCCCCAATGAACCTGGGAAGGAAAGAGCTGTCAGGATGGCTGAGCGGTCTAAGTCGCTGCGTTCGGGTCGCAGTCCCCACTGGAGGCGTGGGTTCGAATCCCAGAGATTCCCCCATAGGAATGAATGGTCGAAATGCCCCATTGAAATGAATGGCGGGATACCAGGTGTCAAAGTCCCCCATTGAACCTTGGAAGGAAAGAGCTGTCAGGATGGCCGAGCGGTCTAAGTCGCTGCGCTCGGGTCGCAGTCCCAACTGAAGGCGTGGGTTCGAATCCCAGAGATTCCCCCATAGGAATGAATGGTCGAAATGCCCCATTGAAATGAATGGCGGGCTACCAGGTGTCAAAGTCCTCCAATGAACTTGGGAAGGAAAGAGCTGTCAGGATGGCTGAGCGGTCTAAGTCGCTGCGTTCGGGTCGCAGTCCCCACTGGAGGCGTGGGTTCGAATCCCAGAGATTCCCCCATAGGAATGAATGGTCGAAATGCCCCATTGAAATGAATGGCGGGATACCAGGTGTCAAAGTCCCCCATTGAACATTGGAAGGAAAGAGCTGTCAGGATGGCCGAGCGGTCTAAGTCGCTGCGCTAGGGTCGCAGTCCCCACTGGAGGCGCGGGTTCGAATCCCAGAGATTCCCCCATAGGAATGAATGGTCAAAATGCCCAGTTGAAATGAATGGCGGGCTACCAGGTATCAAAGTCTCCCATTGGACATTGGAAGGAAAGAGCTGTCAGGATGGCCGAGCGGTCTAAGTCGCTGCGCTAGGGTCGCAAACCCCACTGGAGGCGCGGGTTCGAATCCCAGAGATTCCCCCATAGGAATGAATGGTCGAAATGCCCAGTTGAAATGAATGGCGGGCTACCAGGTGTCAAAGTCCCCCATTGGACATTGGAAGGAAAGAGCTGTCAGGATGGCTGAGCGGTCTAAGTCGCTGTGTTCGGGTCGCAGTCCCCACTGGAGGCGTGGGTTCGAATCCCAGAGATTCCCCCATAGGAATGAATGGTCGAAATGCCCCATTGAAATGAATGGCGGGCTACCAGGTGTCAAAGTCCCCCATTGGACATTGGAAGGAAAGAGCTGTCAGGATGGCCGAGCGGTCTAAGTCGCTGCGCTAGGGTCGCAGTCCCCACTGGAGGCGCGGGTTCGAATCCCAGAGATTCCCCCATAGGAATGAATGGTCGAAATGCCCCATTGAAATGAATGGCGGGCTACCAGGTGTCAAAGTCCCCCATTGGACATTGGAAGGAAAGAGCTGTCAGGATGGCTGAGCGGTCTAAGTCGCTGTGTTCGGGTCGCAGTCCCCACTGGAGGCGTGGGTTCGAATCCCAGAGATTCCCCCATTGGAATGAATGGTCGAAATGCCCCATTGAAATGAATGGCGGGATACCAGGTGTCAAAGTCCCCCATTGAACATTGGAAGGAAAGAGCTGTCAGGATGGCCGAGCGGTCTAAGTCGCTGCGCTCGGGTCGCAGTCCCCACTGGAGGTGCGGGTTCGAATCCCAGAGATTCCCCCATAGGAATGAATGGTCAAAATGCCCAATTGAAATGAATGGCGGGCTACCAGGTGTCAAAGTCCCCCAATGAACCTGGGAAGGAAAGAGCTGTCAGGATGGCTGAGCGGTCTAAGTCGCTGCGTTCGGGTCGCAGTCCCCACTGGAGGCGAGGGTTCGAATCCCAGAGATTCCCCCATAGGAATGAATGGTCGAAATGCCCCATTGAAATGAATGGCGGGATACCAGGTGTCAAAGTCCCCCAATGAACCTTGGAAGGAAAGAGCTGTCAGGATGGCTGAGCGGTCTAAGTCGCTGCGTTCGGGTCGCAGTCCCCACTGGAGGTGAGGGTTCGAATCCCAGAGATTCCCCCATAGGAATGAATGGTCGAAATGCCCCATTGAAATGAATGGCGGGATACCAGGTGTCATAGTCCCCCAATGAACCTGGGAAGGAAAGAGCTGTCAGGATGGCTGAGCGGTCTAAGTCGCTGCGTTCGGGTCGCAGTCCCCACTGGAGGCGTGGGTTCGAATCCCAGAGATTCCCCCATTGGAATGAATGGTCGAAATGCCCCATTGAAATGAATGGCGGGATACCAGGTGTCAAAGTCCCCCATTGAACATTGGAAGGAAAGAGATGTCAGGATGGCCGAGCGGTCTAAGTCGCTGCGCTAGGGTCACAGTCCCCACTGGAGGCGCGGGTTCGAATCCCAGAGATTCCCCCATAGGAATGAATGGTCGAAATGCCCAATTGAAATGAATGGCGGGCTACCAGGTGTCAAAGTCCCCCATTGAACATTGGAAGGAAAGAGCTGTCAGGATGGCTGAGCGGTCTAAGTCGCTGCGTTCGGGTCGCAGTCCCCACTGGAGGTGAGGGTTCGAATCCCAGCGATTCCCCCATAGGAATGAATGGTCGAAATGCCCCATTGAAATGAATGGCGGGATACCAGGTGTCATAGTCCCCCAATGAACCTGGGAAGGAAAGAACTGTCAGGATGGCTGAGCGGTCTAAGTCGCTGCGTTTGGGTCGCAGTCCCCACTGGAGGCGTGGGTTCGAATCCCAGAGATTCCCCCATTGGAATGAATGGTCGAAATGCCCCATTGAAATGAATGGCGGGATACCAGGTGTCAAAGTCCCCCATTGAACATTGGAAGGAAAGAGATGTCAGGATGGCCGAGCGGTCTAAGTCGCTGCGCTAGGGTCGCAGTCCCCACTGGAGGCGTGGGTTCGAATCCCAGAGATTCCCCCATAGGAATGAATGGTCGAAATGCCCAGTTGAAATGAATGGCGGGCTACCAGGTGTCAAAGTCCCCCATTGGACATTGGAAGGAAAGAGCTGTCAGGATGGCTGAGCGGTCTAAGTCGCTAAGTTCGGGTCGCAGTCCCCACTGGAGGCGCGGGTTCGAATCCCAGAGATTCCCCCATAGGAATGAATGGTCGAAATGCCCCATTGAAATGAATGGCGGGCTACCAGGTGTCAAAGTCCCCCATTGGACATTGGAAGGAAAGAGCTGTCAGGATGGCCGAGCGGTCTAAGTCGCTGCGCTAGGGTCGCAGTCCCCACTGGAGGCGCGGGTTCGAATCCCAGAGATTCCCCCATAGGAATGAATGGTCGAAATGCCCCATTGAAATGAATGGCGGGCTACCAGGTGTCAAAGTCCCCCATTGGACATTGGAAGGAAAGAGCTGTCAGGATGGCTGAGCGGTCTAAGTCGCTGTGTTCGGGTCGCAGTCCCCACTGGAGGCGTGGGTTTGAATCCCAGAGATTCCCCCATTGGAATGAATGGTCGAAATGCCCCATTGAAATGAATGGCGGGATACCAGGTGTCAAAGTCCCCCATTGAACATTGGAAGGAAAGAGCTGTCAGGATGGCCGAGCTGTCTAAGTCGCTGCGCTCGGGTCGCAGTCCCCACTGGAGGTGCGGGTTCGAATCCCAGAGATTCCCCCATAGGAATGAATGGTCAAAATGCCCAATTGAAATGAATGGCGGGCTACCAGGTGTCAAAGTCCCCCAATGAACCTGGGAAGGAAAGAGCTGTCAGGATGGCTGAGCGGTCTAAGTCGCTGCGTTCGGGTCGCAGTCCCCACTGGAGGCGAGGGTTCGAATCCCAGAGATTCCCCCATAGGAATGAATGGTCGAAATGCCCCATTGAAATGAATGGCGGGATACCAGGTGTCAAAGTCCCCCAATGAACCTTGGAAGGAAAGAGCTGTCAGGATGGCTGAGCGGTCTAAGTCGCTGCGTTCGGGTCGCAGTCCCCACTGGAGGTGAGGGTTCGAATCCCAGAGATTCCCCCATAGGAATGAATGGTCGAAATGCCCCATTGAAATGAATGGCGGGATACCAGGTGTCATAGTCCCCCAATGAACCTGGGAAGGAAAGAGCTGTCAGGATGGCTGAGCGGTCTAAGTCGCTGCGTTCGGGTCGCAGTCCCCACTGGAGGCGTGGGTTCGAATCCCAGAGATTCCCCCATTGGAATGAATGGTCGAAATGCCCCATTGAAATGAATGGCGGGATACCAGGTGTCAAAGTCCCCCATTGAACATTGGAAGGAAAGAGATGTCAGGATGGCCGAGCGGTCTAAGTCGCTGCGCTAGGGTCACAGTCCCCACTGGAGGCGCGGGTTCGAATCCCAGAGATTCCCCCATAGGAATGAATGGTCGAAATGCCCAATTGAAATGAATGGCGGGCTACCAGGTGTCAAAGTCCCCCATTGAACCTTGGAAGGAAAGAGCTGTCAGGATGGCCGAGCGGTCTAAGTCGCTGCGCTCGGGTCGCAGTCCCAACTGAAGGCGTGGGTTCGAATCCCAGAGATTCCCCCATAGGAATGAATGGTCGAAATGCCCCATTGAAATGAATGGCGGGCTACCAGGTGTCAAAGTCCTCCAATGAACTTGGGAAGGAAAGAGCTGTCAGGATGGCTGAGCGGTCTAAGTCGCTGCGTTCGGGTCGCAGTCCCCACTGGAGGCGTGGGTTCGAATCCCAGAGATTCCCCCATAGGAATGAATGGTCGAAATGCCCCATTGAAATGAATGGCGGGATACCAGGTGTCAAAGTCCCCCATTGAACATTGGAAGGAAAGAGCTGTCAGGATGGCCGAGCGGTCTAAGTCGCTGCGCTAGGGTCGCAGTCCCCACTGGAGGCGCGGGTTCGAATCCCAGAGATTCCCCCATAGGAATGAATGGTCGAAATGCCCCATTGAAATGAATGGCGGGCTACCAGGTGTCAAAGTCCTCCAATGAACTTGGGAAGGAAAGAGCTGTCAGGATGGCTGAGCGGTCTAAGTCGCTGCGTTCGGGTCGCAGTCCCCACTGGAGGCGTGGGTTCGAATCCCAGAGATTCCCCCATAGGAATGAATGGTCGAAATGCCCCATTGAAATGAATGGCGGGATACCAGGTGTCAAAGTCCCCCATTGAACATTGGAAGGAAAGAGCTGTCAGGATGGCCGAGCGGTCTAAGTCGCTGCGCTAGGGTCGCAGTCCCCACTGGAGGCGCGGGTTCGAATCCCAGAGATTCCCCCATAGGAATGAATGGTCGAAATGCCCAGTTGAAATGAATGGCGGGCTACCAGGTATCAAAGTCTCCCATTGGACATTGGAAGGAAAGAGCTGTCAGGATGGCCGAGCGGTCTAAGTCGCTGCGCTAGGGTCGCAGTCCCCACTGGAGGCGCGGGTTCGAATCCCAGAGATTCCCCCATAGGAATGAATGGTCGAAATGCCCAGTTGAAATGAATGGCGGGCTACCAGGTGTCAAAGTCCCCCATTGGACATTGGAAGGAAAGAGCTGTCAGGATGGCTGAGCGGTCTAAGTCGCTGTGTTCGGGTCGCAGTCCCCACTGGAGGCGTGGGTTCGAATCCCAGAGATTCCCCCATAGGAATGAATGGTCGAAATGCCCCATTGAAACGAATGGCGGGATACCAGGTGTCAAAGTCCCCCATTGAACATTGGAAGGAAAGAGCTGTCAGGATGGCCGAGCGGTCTAAGTCGCTGCGCTAGGGTCGCAGTCCCCACTGGAGGCGTGGGTTCGAATCCCAGAGATTCCCCCATAGGAATGAATGGTCGAAATGCCCAGTTGAAATGAATGGCGGGCTACCAGGTGTCAAAGTCCCCCATTGGACATTGGAAGGAAAGAGCTGTCAGGATGGCTGAGCGGTCTAAGTCGCTAAGTTCGGGTCGCAGTCCCCACTGGAGGCGCGGGTTCGAATCCCAGAGATTCCCCCATAGGAATGAATGGTCGAAATGCCCCATTGAAATGAATGGCGGGCTACCAGGTGTCAAAGTCCCCCATTGGACATTGGAAGGAAAGAGCTGTCAGGATGGCCGAGCGGTCTAAGTCGCTGCGCTAGGGTCGCAGTCCCCACTGGAGGCGCGGGTTCGAATCCCAGAGATTCCCCCATAGGAATGAATGGTCGAAATGCCCCATTGAAATGAATGGCGGGCTACCAGGTGTCAAAGTCCCCCATTGGACATTGGAAGGAAAGAGCTGTCAGGATGGCTGAGCGGTCTAAGTCGCTGTGTTCGGGTCGCAGTCCCCACTGGAGGCGTGGGTTCGAATCCCAGAGATTCCCCCATTGGAATGAATGGTCGAAATGCCCCATTGAAATGAATGGCGGGATACCAGGTGTCAAAGTCCCCCATTGAACATTGGAAGGAAAGAGCTGTCAGGATGGCCGAGCGGTCTAAGTCGCTGCGCTCGGGTCGCAGTCCCCACTGGAGGTGCGGGTTCGAATCCCAGAGATTCCCCCATAGGAATGAATGGTCAAAATGCCCAATTGAAATGAATGGCGGGCTACCAGGTGTCAAAGTCCCCCAATGAACCTGGGAAGGAAAGAGCTGTCAGGATGGCTGAGCGGTCTAAGTCGCTGCGTTCGGGTCGCAGTCCCCACTGGAGGCGAGGGTTCGAATCCCAGAGATTCCCCCATAGGAATGAATGGTCGAAATGCCCCATTGAAATGAATGGCGGGATACCAGGTGTCAAAGTCCCCCAATGAACCTTGGAAGGAAAGAGCTGTCAGGATGGCTGAGCGGTCTAAGTCGCTGCGTTCGGGTCGCAGTCCCCACTGGAGGTGAGGGTTCGAATCCCAGAGATTCCCCCATAGGAATGAATGGTCGAAATGCCCCATTGAAATGAATGGCGGGATACCAGGTGTCATAGTCCCCCAATGAACCTGGGAAGGAAAGAGCTGTCAGGATGGCTGAGCGGTCTAAGTCGCTGCGTTCGGGTCGCAGTCCCCACTAGAGGCGTGGGTTCGAATCCCAGAGATTCCCCCATTGGAATGAATGGTCGAAATGCCCCATTGAAATGAATGGCGGGATACCAGGTGTCAAAGTCCCCCATTGAACATTGGAAGGAAAGAGATGTCAGGATGGCCGAGCGGTCTAAGTCGCTGCGCTAGGGTCACAGTCCCCACTGGAGGCGCGGGTTCGAATCCCAGAGATTCCCCCATAGGAATGAATGGTCGAAATGCCCAATTGAAATGAATGGCGGGCTACCAGGTGTCAAAGTCCCCCATTGAACCTTGGAAGGAAAGAGCTGTCAGGATGGCCGAGCGGTCTAAGTCGCTGCGCTCGGGTCGCAGTCCCAACTGAAGGCGTGGGTTCGAATCCCAGAGATTCCCCCATAGGAATGAATGGTCGAAATGCCCCATTGAAATGAATGGCGGGCTACCAGGTGTCAAAGTCCTCCAATGAACTTGGGAAGGAAAGAGCTGTCAGGATGGCTGAGCGGTCTAAGTCGCTGCGTTCGGGTCGCAGTCCCCACTGGAGGCGTGGGTTCGAATCCCAGAGATTCCCCCATAGGAATGAATGGTCGAAATGCCCCATTGAAATGAATGGCGGGATACCAGGTGTCAAAGTCCCCCATTGAACATTGGAAGGAAAGAGCTGTCAGGATGGCCGAGCGGTCTAAGTCGCTGCGCTAGGGTCGCAGTCCCCACTGGAGGCGCGGGTTCGAATCCCAGAGATTCCCCCATAGGAATGAATGGTCGAAATGCCCCATTGAAATGAATGGCGGGCTACCAGGTGTCAAAGTCCTCCAATGAACTTGGGAAGGAAAGAGCTGTCAGGATGGCTGAGCGGTCTAAGTCGCTGCGTTCGGGTCGCAGTCCCCACTGGAGGCGTGGGTTCGAATCCCAGAGATTCCCCCATAGGAATGAATGGTCGAAATGCCCCATTGAAATGAATGGCGGGATACCAGGTGTCAAAGTCCCCCATTGAACATTGGAAGGAAAGAGCTGTCAGGATGGCCGAGCGGTCTAAGTCGCTGCGCTAGGGTCGCAGTCCCCACTGGAGGCGCGGGTTCGAATCCCAGAGATTCCCCCATAGGAATGAATGGTCGAAATGCCCAGTTGAAATGAATGGCGGGCTACCAGGTATCAAAGTCTCCCATTGGACATTGGAAGGAAAGAGCTGTCAGGATGGCCGAGCGGTCTAAGTCGCTGCGCTAGGGTCGCAGTCCCCACTGGAGGCGCGGGTTCGAATCCCAGAGATTCCCCCATAGGAATGAATGGTCGAAATGCCCAGTTGAAATGAATGGCGGGCTACCAGGTGTCAAAGTCCCCCATTGGACATTGGAAGGAAAGAGCTGTCAGGATGGCTGAGCGGTCTAAGTCGCTGTGTTCGGGTCGCAGTCCCCACTGGAGGCGTGGGTTCGAATCCCAGAGATTCCCCCATAGGAATGAATGGTCGAAATGCCCCATTGAAACGAATGGCGGGATACCAGGTGTCAAAGTCCCCCATTGAACATTGGAAGGAAAGAGCTGTCAGGATGGCCGAGCGGTCTAAGTCGCTGCGCTAGGGTCGCAGTCCCCACTGGAGGCGTGGGTTCGAATCCCAGAGATTCCCCCATAGGAATGAATGGTCGAAATGCCCAGTTGAAATGAATGGCGGGCTACCAGGTGTCAAAGTCCCCCATTGGACATTGGAAGGAAAGAGCTGTCAGGATGGCTGAGCGGTCTAAGTCGCTAAGTTCGGGTCGCAGTCCCCACTGGAGGCGCGGGTTCGAATCCCAGAGATTCCCCCATAGGAATGAATGGTCGAAATGCCCCATTGAAATGAATGGCGGGCTACCAGGTGTCAAAGTCCCCCATTGGACATTGGAAGGAAAGAGCTGTCAGGATGGCCGAGCGGTCTAAGTCGCTGCGCTAGGGTCGCAGTCCCCACTGGAGGCGCGGGTTCGAATCCCAGAGATTCCCCCATAGGAATGAATGGTCGAAATGCCCCATTGAAATGAATGGCGGGCTACCAGGTGTCAAAGTCCCCCATTGGACATTGGAAGGAAAGAGCTGTCAGGATGGCTGAGCGGTCTAAGTCGCTGTGTTCGGGTCGCAGTCCCCACTGGAGGCGTGGGTTTGAATCCCAGAGATTCCCCCATTGGAATGAATGGTCGAAATGCCCCATTGAAATGAATGGCGGGATACCAGGTGTCAAAGTCCCCCATTGAACATTGGAAGGAAAGAGCTGTCAGGATGGCCGAGCGGTCTAAGTCGCTGCGCTCGGGTCGCAGTCCCCACTGGAGGTGCGGGTTCGAATCCCAGAGATTCCCCCATAGGAATGAATGGTCAAAATGCCCAATTGAAATGAATGGCGGGCTACCAGGTGTCAAAGTCCCCCAATGAACCTGGGAAGGAAAGAGCTGTCAGGATGGCTGAGCGGTCTAAGTCGCTGCGTTCGGGTCGCAGTCCCCACTGGAGGCGAGGGTTCGAATCCCAGAGATTCCCCCATAGGAATGAATGGTCGAAATGCCCCATTGAAATGAATGGCGGGATACCAGGTGTCAAAGTCCCCCAATGAACCTTGGAAGGAAAGAGCTGTCAGGATGGCTGAGCGGTCTAAGTCGCTGCGTTCGGGTCGCAGTCCCCACTGGAGGTGAGGGTTCGAATCCCAGAGATTCCCCCATAGGAATGAATGGTCGAAATGCCCCATTGAAATGAATGGCGGGATACCAGGTGTCATAGTCCCCCAATGAACCTGGGAAGGAAAGAGCTGTCAGGATGGCTGAGCGGTCTAAGTCGCTGCGTTCGGGTCGCAGTCCCCACTGGAGGCGTGGGTTCGAATCCCAGAGATTCCCCCATTGGAATGAATGGTCGAAATGCCCCATTGAAATGAATGGCGGGATACCAGGTGTCAAAGTCCCCCATTGAACATTGGAAGGAAAGAGATGTCAGGATGGCCGAGCGGTCTAAGTCGCTGCGCTAGGGTCACAGTCCCCACTGGAGGCGCGGGTTCGAATCCCAGAGATTCCCCCATAGGAATGAATGGTCGAAATGCCCAATTGAAATGAATGGCGGGCTACCAGGTGTCAAAGTCCCCCATTGAACCTTGGAAGGAAAGAGCTGTCAGGATGGCCGAGCGGTCTAAGTCGCTGCGCTCGGGTCGCAGTCCCAACTGAAGGCGTGGGTTCGAATCCCAGAGATTCCCCCATAGGAATGAATGGTCGAAATGCCCCATTGAAATGAATGGCGGGCTACCAGGTGTCAAAGTCCTCCAATGAACTTGGGAAGGAAAGAGCTGTCAGGATGGCTGAGCGGTCTAAGTCGCTGCGTTCGGGTCGCAGTCCCCACTGGAGGCGTGGGTTCGAATCCCAGAGATTCCCCCATAGGAATGAATGGTCGAAATGCCCCATTGAAATGAATGGCGGGATACCAGGTGTCAAAGTCCCCCATTGAACATTGGAAGGAAAGAGCTGTCAGGATGGCCGAGCGGTCTAAGTCGCTGCGCTAGGGTCGCAGTCCCCACTGGAGGCGTGGGTTCGAATCCCAGAGATTCCCCCATAGGAATGAATGGTCGAAATGCCCCATTGAAATGAATGGCGGGCTACCAGGTGTCAAAGTCCTCCAATGAACTTGGGAAGGAAAGAGCTGTCAGGATGGCTGAGCGGTCTAAGTCGCTGCGTTCGGGTCGCAGTCCCCACTGGAGGCGTGGGTTCGAATCCCAGAGATTCCCCCATAGGAATGAATGGTCGAAATGCCCCATTGAAATGAATGGCGGGATACCAGGTGTCAAAGTCCCCCATTGAACATTGGAAGGAAAGAGCTGTCAGGATGGCCGAGCGGTCTAAGTCGCTGCGCTAGGGTCGCAGTCCCCACTGGAGGCGCGGGTTCGAATCCCAGAGATTCCCCCATAGGAATGAATGGTCGAAATGCCCAGTTGAAATGAATGGCGGGCTACCAGGTATCAAAGTCTCCCATTGGACATTGGAAGGAAAGAGCTGTCAGGATGGCCGAGCGGTCTAAGTCGCTGCGCTAGGGTCGCAGTCCCCACTGGAGGCGCGGGTTCGAATCCCAGAGATTCCCCCATAGGAATGAATGGTCGAAATGCCCAGTTGAAATGAATGGCGGGCTACCAGGTGTCAAAGTCCCCCATTGGACATTGGAAGGAAAGAGCTGTCAGGATGGCTGAGCGGTCTAAGTCGCTGTGTTCGGGTCGCAGTCCCCACTGGAGGCGTGGGTTCGAATCCCAGAGATTCCCCCATAGGAATGAATGGTCGAAATGCCCCATTGAAACGAATGGCGGGATACCAGGTGTCAAAGTCCCCCATTGAACATTGGAAGGAAAGAGCTGTCAGGATGGCCGAGCGGTCTAAGTCGCTGCGCTAGGGTCGCAGTCCCCACTGGAGGCGTGGGTTCGAATCCCAGAGATTCCCCCATAGGAATGAATGGTCGAAATGCCCAGTTGAAATGAATGGCGGGCTACCAGGTGTCAAAGTCCCCCATTGGACATTGGAAGGAAAGAGCTGTCAGGATGGCTGAGCGGTCTAAGTCGCTAAGTTCGGGTCGCAGTCCCCACTGGAGGCGCGGGTTCGAATCCCAGAGATTCCCCCATAGGAATGAATGGTCGAAATGCCCCATTGAAATGAATGGCGGGCTACCAGGTGTCAAAGTCCCCCATTGGACATTGGAAGGAAAGAGCTGTCAGGATGGCCGAGCGGTCTAAGTCGCTGCGCTAGGGTCGCAGTCCCCACTGGAGGCGCGGGTTCGAATCCCAGAGATTCCCCCATAGGAATGAATGGTCGAAATGCCCCATTGAAATGAATGGCGGGCTACCAGGTGTCAAAGTCCCCCATTGGACATTGGAAGGAAAGAGCTGTCAGGATGGCTGAGCGGTCTAAGTCGCTGTGTTCGGGTCGCAGTCCCCACTGGAGGCGTGGGTTCGAATCCCAGAGATTCCCCCATTGGAATGAATGGTCGAAATGCCCCATTGAAATGAATGGCGGGATACCAGGTGTCAAAGTCCCCCATTGAACATTGGAAGGAAAGAGCTGTCAGGATGGCCGAGCGGTCTAAGTCGCTGCGCTCGGGTCGCAGTCCCCACTGGAGGTGCGGGTTCGAATCCCAGAGATTCCCCCATAGGAATGAATGGTCAAAATGCCCAATTGAAATGAATGGCGGGCTACCAGGTGTCAAAGTCCCCCAATGAACCTGGGAAGGAAAGAGCTGTCAGGATGGCTGAGCGGTCTAAGTCGCTGCGTTCGGGTCGCAGTCCCCACTGGAGGCGAGGGTTCGAATCCCAGAGATTCCCCCATAGGAATGAATGGTCGAAATGCCCCATTGAAATGAATGGCGGGATACCAGGTGTCAAAGTCCCCCAATGAACCTTGGAAGGAAAGAGCTGTCAGGATGGCTGAGCGGTCTAAGTCGCTGCGTTCGGGTCGCAGTCCCCACTGGAGGTGAGGGTTCGAATCCCAGAGATTCCCCCATAGGAATGAATGGTCGAAATGCCCCATTGAAATGAATGGCGGGATACCAGGTGTCATAGTCCCCCAATGAACCTGGGAAGGAAAGAGCTGTCAGGATGGCTGAGCGGTCTAAGTCGCTGCGTTCGGGTCGCAGTCCCCACTAGAGGCGTGGGTTCGAATCCCAGAGATTCCCCCATTGGAATGAATGGTCGAAATGCCCCATTGAAATGAATGGCGGGATACCAGGTGTCAAAGTCCCCCATTGAACATTGGAAGGAAAGAGATGTCAGGATGGCCGAGCGGTCTAAGTCGCTGCGCTAGGGTCACAGTCCCCACTGGAGGCGCGGGTTCGAATCCCAGAGATTCCCCCATAGGAATGAATGGTCGAAATGCCCAATTGAAATGAATGGCGGGCTACCAGGTGTCAAAGTCCCCCATTGAACCTTGGAAGGAAAGAGCTGTCAGGATGGCCGAGCGGTCTAAGTCGCTGCGCTCGGGTCGCAGTCCCAACTGAAGGCGTGGGTTCGAATCCCAGAGATTCCCCCATAGGAATGAATGGTCGAAATGCCCCATTGAAATGAATGGCGGGCTACCAGGTGTCAAAGTCCTCCAATGAACTTGGGAAGGAAAGAGCTGTCAGGATGGCTGAGCGGTCTAAGTCGCTGCGTTCGGGTCGCAGTCCCCACTGGAGGCGTGGGTTCGAATCCCAGAGATTCCCCCATAGGAATGAATGGTCGAAATGCCCCATTGAAATGAATGGCGGGATACCAGGTGTCAAAGTCCCCCATTGAACATTGGAAGGAAAGAGCTGTCAGGATGGCCGAGCGGTCTAAGTCGCTGCGCTAGGGTCGCAGTCCCCACTGGAGGCGCGGGTTCGAATCCCAGAGA
Source organism: Vanacampus margaritifer (assembly GCF_051991255.1). Taxonomy (NCBI): domain Eukaryota; kingdom Metazoa; phylum Chordata; class Actinopteri; order Syngnathiformes; family Syngnathidae; genus Vanacampus; species Vanacampus margaritifer. The sequence continues at coordinate 682,127 of NW_027520741.1, read as the reverse complement.
TTCCCCCATAGGAATGAATGGTCGAAATGCCCCATTGAAATGAATGGCGGGCTACCAGGTGTCAAAGTCCTCCAATGAACTTGGGAAGGAAAGAGCTGTCAGGATGGCTGAGCGGTCTAAGTCGCTGCGTTCGGGTCGCAGTCCCCACTGGAGGCGTGGGTTCGAATCCCAGAGATTCCCCCATAGGAATGAATGGTCGAAATGCCCCATTGAAATGAATGGCGGGATACCAGGTGTCAAAGTCCCCCATTGAACATTGGAAGGAAAGAGCTGTCAGGATGGCCGAGCGGTCTAAGTCGCTGCGCTAGGGTCGCAGTCCCCACTGGAGGCGCGGGTTCGAATCCCAGAGATTCCCCCATAGGAATGAATGGTCGAAATGCCCAGTTGAAATGAATGGCGGGCTACCAGGTATCAAAGTCTCCCATTGGACATTGGAAGGAAAGAGCTGTCAGGATGGCCGAGCGGTCTAAGTCGCTGCGCTAGGGTCGCAGTCCCCACTGGAGGCGCGGGTTCGAATCCCAGAGATTCCCCCATAGGAATGAATGGTCGAAATGCCCAGTTGAAATGAATGGCGGGCTACCAGGTGTCAAAGTCCCCCATTGGACATTGGAAGGAAAGAGCTGTCAGGATGGCTGAGCGGTCTAAGTCGCTGTGTTCGGGTCGCAGTCCCCACTGGAGGCGTGGGTTCGAATCCCAGAGATTCCCCCATAGGAATGAATGGTCGAAATGCCCCATTGAAACGAATGGCGGGATACCAGGTGTCAAAGTCCCCCATTGAACATTGGAAGGAAAGAGCTGTCAGGATGGCCGAGCGGTCTAAGTCGCTGCGCTAGGGTCGCAGTCCCCACTGGAGGCGTGGGTTCGAATCCCAGAGATTCCCCCATAGGAATGAATGGTCGAAATGCCCAGTTGAAATGAATGGCGGGCTACCAGGTGTCAAAGTCCCCCATTGGACATTGGAAGGAAAGAGCTGTCAGGATGGCTGAGCGGTCTAAGTCGCTAAGTTCGGGTCGCAGTCCCCACTGGAGGCGCGGGTTCGAATCCCAGAGATTCCCCCATAGGAATGAATGGTCGAAATGCCCCATTGAAATGAATGGCGGGCTACCAGGTGTCAAAGTCCCCCATTGGACATTGGAAGGAAAGAGCTGTCAGGATGGCCGAGCGGTCTAAGTCGCTGCGCTAGGGTCGCAGTCTTCACTGGAGGCGCGGGTTCGAATCCCAGAGATTCCCCCATAGGAATGAATGGTCGAAATGCCCCATTGAAATGAATGGCGGGCTACCAGGTGTCAAAGTCCCCCATTGGACATTGGAAGGAAAGAGCTGTCAGGATGGCTGAGCGGTCTAAGTCGCTGTGTTCGGGTCGCAGTCCCCACTGGAGGCGTGGGTTCGAATCCCAGAGATTCCCCCATTGGAATGAATGGTCGAAATGCCCCATTGAAATGAATGGCGGGATACCAGGTGTCAAAGTCCCCCATTGAACATTGGAAGGAAAGAGCTGTCAGGATGGCCGAGCGGTCTAAGTCGCTGCGCTCGGGTCGCAGTCCCCACTGGAGGTGCGGGTTCGAATCCCAGAGATTCCCCCATAGGAATGAATGGTCGAAATGCCCAGTTGAAATGAATGGCGGGCTACCAGGTGTCAAAGTCCCCCATTGGACATTGGAAGGAAAGAGCTGTCAGGATGGCTGAGCGGTCTAAGTCGCTAAGTTCGGGTCGCAGTCCCCACTGGAGGCGCGGGTTCGAATCCCAGAGATTCCCCCATAGGAATGAATGGTCGAAATGCCCCATTGAAATGAATGGCGGGCTACCAGGTGTCAAAGTCCCCCATTGGACATTGGAAGGAAAGAGCTGTCAGGATGGCCGAGCGGTCTAAGTCGCTGCGCTAGGGTCGCAGTCCCCACTGGAGGCGCGGGTTCGAATCCCAGAGATTCCCCCATAGGAATGAATGGTCGAAATGCCCCATTGAAATGAATGGCGGGCTACCAGGTGTCAAAGTCCCCCATTGGACATTGGAAGGAAAGAGCTGTCAGGATGGCTGAGCGGTCTAAGTCGCTGTGTTCGGGTCGCAGTCCCCACTGGAGGCGTGGGTTCGAATCCCAGAGATTCCCCCATTGGAATGAATGGTCGAAATGCCCCATTGAAATGAATGGCGGGATACCAGGTGTCAAAGTCCCCCATTGAACATTGGAAGGAAAGAGCTGTCAGGATGGCCGAGCGGTCTAAGTCGCTGCGCTCGGGTCGCAGTCCCCACTGGAGGTGCGGGTTCGAATCCCAGAGATTCCCCCATAGGAATGAATGGTCAAAATGCCCAATTGAAATGAATGGCGGGCTACCAGGTGTCAAAGTCCCCCAATGAACCTGGGAAGGAAAGAGCTGTCAGGATGGCTGAGCGGTCTAAGTCGCTGCGTTCGGGTCGCAGTCCCCACTGGAGGCGAGGGTTCGAATCCCAGAGATTCCCCCATAGGAATGAATGGTCGAAATGCCCCATTGAAATGAATGGCGGGATACCAGGTGTCAAAGTCCCCCAATGAACCTTGGAAGGAAAGAGCTGTCAGGATGGCTGAGCGGTCTAAGTCGCTGCGTTCGGGTCGCAGTCCCCACTGGAGGTGAGGGTTCGAATCCCAGAGATTCCCCCATAGGAATGAATGGTCGAAATGCCCCATTGAAATGAATGGCGGGATACCAGGTGTCATAGTCCCCCAATGAACCTGGGAAGGAAAGAGCTGTCAGGATGGCTGAGCGGTCTAAGTCGCTGCGTTCGGGTCGCAGTCCCCACTAGAGGCGTGGGTTCGAATCCCAGAGATTCCCCCATTGGAATGAATGGTCGAAATGCCCCATTGAAATGAATGGCGGGATACCAGGTGTCAAAGTCCCCCATTGAACATTGGAAGGAAAGAGATGTCAGGATGGCCGAGCGGTCTAAGTCGCTGCGCTAGGGTCACAGTCCCCACTGGAGGCGCGGGTTCGAATCCCAGAGATTCCCCCATAGGAATGAATGGTCGAAATGCCCAATTGAAATGAATGGCGGGCTACCAGGTGTCAAAGTCCCCCATTGAACCTTGGAAGGAAAGAGCTGTCAGGATGGCCGAGCGGTCTAAGTCGCTGCGCTCGGGTCGCAGTCCCAACTGAAGGCGTGGGTTCGAATCCCAGAGATTCCCCCATAGGAATGAATGGTCGAAATGCCCCATTGAAATGAATGGCGGGCTACCAGGTGTCAAAGTCCTCCAATGAACTTGGGAAGGAAAGAGCTGTCAGGATGGCTGAGCGGTCTAAGTCGCTGCGTTCGGGTCGCAGTCCCCACTGGAGGCGTGGGTTCGAATCCCAGAGATTCCCCCATAGGAATGAATGGTCGAAATGCCCCATTGAAATGAATGGCGGGATACCAGGTGTCAAAGTCCCCCATTGAACATTGGAAGGAAAGAGCTGTCAGGATGGCCGAGCGGTCTAAGTCGCTGCGCTAGGGTCGCAGTCCCCACTGGAGGCGCGGGTTCGAATCCCAGAGATTCCCCCATAGGAATGAATGGTCGAAATGCCCCATTGAAATGAATGGCGGGCTACCAGGTGTCAAAGTCCTCCAATGAACTTGGGAAGGAAAGAGCTGTCAGGATGGCTGAGCGGTCTAAGTCGCTGCGTTCGGGTCGCAGTCCCCACTGGAGGCGTGGGTTCGAATCCCAGAGATTCCCCCATAGGAATGAATGGTCGAAATGCCCCATTGAAATGAATGGCGGGATACCAGGTGTCAAAGTCCCCCATTGAACATTGGAAGGAAAGAGCTGTCAGGATGGCCGAGCGGTCTAAGTCGCTGCGCTAGGGTCGCAGTCCCCACTGGAGGCGCGGGTTCGAATCCCAGAGATTCCCCCATAGGAATGAATGGTCGAAATGCCCAGTTGAAATGAATGGCGGGCTACCAGGTATCAAAGTCTCCCATTGGACATTGGAAGGAAAGAGCTGTCAGGATGGCCGAGCGGTCTAAGTCGCTGCGCTAGGGTCGCAGTCCCCACTGGAGGCGCGGGTTCGAATCCCAGAGATTCCCCCATAGGAATGAATGGTCGAAATGCCCAGTTGAAATGAATGGCGGGCTACCAGGTGTCAAAGTCCCCCATTGGACATTGGAAGGAAAGAGCTGTCAGGATGGCTGAGCGGTCTAAGTCGCTGTGTTCGGGTCGCAGTCCCCACTGGAGGCGTGGGTTCGAATCCCAGAGATTCCCCCATAGGAATGAATGGTCGAAATGCCCCATTGAAACGAATGGCGGGATACCAGGTGTCAAAGTCCCCCATTGAACATTGGAAGGAAAGAGCTGTCAGGATGGCCGAGCGGTCTAAGTCGCTGCGCTAGGGTCGCAGTCCCCACTGGAGGCGTGGGTTCGAATCCCAGAGATTCCCCCATAGGAATGAATGGTCGAAATGCCCAGTTGAAATGAATGGCGGGCTACCAGGTGTCAAAGTCCCCCATTGGACATTGGAAGGAAAGAGCTGTCAGGATGGCTGAGCGGTCTAAGTCGCTAAGTTCGGGTCGCAGTCCCCACTGGAGGCGCGGGTTCGAATCCCAGAGATTCCCCCATAGGAATGAATGGTCGAAATGCCCCATTGAAATGAATGGCGGGCTACCAGGTGTCAAAGTCCCCCATTGGACATTGGAAGGAAAGAGCTGTCAGGATGGCCGAGCGGTCTAAGTCGCTGCGCTAGGGTCGCAGTCTTCACTGGAGGCGCGGGTTCGAATCCCAGAGATTCCCCCATAGGAATGAATGGTCGAAATGCCCCATTGAAATGAATGGCGGGCTACCAGGTGTCAAAGTCCCCCATTGGACATTGGAAGGAAAGAGCTGTCAGGATGGCTGAGCGGTCTAAGTCGCTGTGTTCGGGTCGCAGTCCCCACTGGAGGCGTGGGTTCGAATCCCAGAGATTCCCCCATTGGAATGAATGGTCGAAATGCCCCATTGAAATGAATGGCGGGATACCAGGTGTCAAAGTCCCCCATTGAACATTGGAAGGAAAGAGCTGTCAGGATGGCCGAGCGGTCTAAGTCGCTGCGCTCGGGTCGCAGTCCCCACTGGAGGTGCGGGTTCGAATCCCAGAGATTCCCCCATAGGAATGAATGGTCAAAATGCCCAATTGAAATGAATGGCGGGCTACCAGGTGTCAAAGTCCCCCAATGAACCTGGGAAGGAAAGAGCTGTCAGGATGGCTGAGCGGTCTAAGTCGCTGCGTTCGGGTCGCAGTCCCCACTGGAGGCGAGGGTTCGAATTCCAGAGATTCCCCCATAGGAATGAATGGTCGAAATGCCCCATTGAAATGAATGGCGGGATACCAGGTGTCAAAGTCCCCCAATGAACCTTGGAAGGAAAGAGCTGTCAGGATGGCTGAGCGGTCTAAGTCGCTGCGTTCGGGTCGCAGTCCCCACTGGAGGTGAGGGTTCGAATCCCAGCGATTCCCCCATAGGAATGAATGGTCGAAATGCCCCATTGAAATGAATGGCGGGATACCAGGTGTCATAGTCCCCCAATGAACCTGGGAAGGAAAGAACTGTCAGGATGGCTGAGCGGTCTAAGTCGCTGCGTTTGGGTCGCAGTCCCCACTGGAGGCGTGGGTTCGAATCCCAGAGATTCCCCCATTGGAATGAATGGTCGAAATGCCCCATTGAAATGAATGGCGGGATACCAGGTGTCAAAGTCCCCCATTGAACATTGGAAGGAAAGAGCTGTCAGGATGGCCGAGCGGTCTAAGTCGCTGCGCTAGGGTCGCAGTCCCCACTGGAGGCGCGGGTTCGAATCCCAGAGATTCCCCCATAGGAATGAATGGTCGAAATGCCCAGTTGAAATGAATGGCGGGCTACCAGGTATCAAAGTCTCCCATTGGACATTGGAAGGAAAGAGCTGTCAGGATGGCCGAGCGGTCTAAGTCGCTGCGCTAGGGTCGCAGTCCCCACTGGAGGCGCGGGTTCGAATCCCAGAGATTCCCCCATAGGAATGAATGGTCGAAATGCCCAGTTGAAATGAATGGCGGGCTACCAGGTGTCAAAGTCCCCCATTGGACATTGGAAGGAAAGAGCTGTCAGGATGGCTGAGCGGTCTAAGTCGCTGTGTTCGGGTCGCAGTCCCCACTGGAGGCGTGGGTTCGAATCCCAGAGATTCCCCCATAGGAATGAATGGTCGAAATGCCCCATTGAAACGAATGGCGGGATACCAGGTGTCAAAGTCCCCCATTGAACATTGGAAGGAAAGAGCTGTCAGGATGGCCGAGCGGTCTAAGTCGCTGCGCTAGGGTCGCAGTCCCCACTGGAGGCGTGGGTTCGAATCCCAGAGATTCCCCCATAGGAATGAATGGTCGAAATGCCCAGTTGAAATGAATGGCGGGCTACCAGGTGTCAAAGTCCCCCATTGGACATGGGAAGGAAAGAGCTGTCAGGATGGCTGAGCGGTCTAAGTCGCTAAGTTCGGGTCGCAGTCCCCACTGGAGGCGCGGGTTCGAATCCCAGAGATTCCCCCATAGGAATGAATGGTCGAAATGCCCCATTGAAATGAATGGCGGGCTACCAGGTGTCAAAGTCCCCCATTGGACATTGGAAGGAAAGAGCTGTCAGGATGGCCGAGCGGTCTAAGTCGCTGCGCTAGGGTCGCAGTCCCCACTGGAGGCGCGGGTTCGAATCCCAGAGATTCCCCCATAGGAATGAATGGTCGAAATGCCCCATTGAAATGAATGGCGGGCTACCAGGTGTCAAAGTCCCCCATTGGACATTGGAAGGAAAGAGCTGTCAGGATGGCTGAGCGGTCTAAGTCGCTGTGTTCGGGTCGCAGTCCCCACTGGAGGCGTGGGTTCGAATCCCAGAGATTCCCCCATTGGAATGAATGGTCGAAATGCCCCATTGAAATGAATGGCGGGATACCAGGTGTCAAAGTCCCCCATTGAACATTGGAAGGAAAGAGCTGTCAGGATGGCCGAGCGGTCTAAGTCGCTGCGCTCGGGTCGCAGTCCCCACTGGAGGTGCGGGTTCGAATCCCAGAGATTCCCCCATAGGAATGAATGGTCAAAATGCCCAATTGAAATGAATGGCGGGCTACCAGGTGTCAAAGTCCCCCAATGAACCTGGGAAGGAAAGAGCTGTCAGGATGGCTGAGAGGGTCTAAGTCGCTGCGTTCGGGTCGCAGTCCCCACTGGAGGCGAGGGTTCGAATCCCAGAGATTCCCCCATAGGAATGAATGGTCGAAATGCCCCATTGAAATGAATGGCGGGATACCAGGTGTCAAAGTCCCCCAATGAACCTTGGAAGGAAAGAGCTGTCAGGATGGCTGAGCGGTCTAAGTCGCTGCGTTCGGGTCGCAGTCCCCACTGGAGGTGAGGGTTCGAATCCCAGAGATTCCCCCATAGGAATGAATGGTCGAAATGCCCCATTGAAATGAATGGCGGGATACCAGGTGTCATAGTCCCCCAATGAACCTGGGAAGGAAAGAGCTGTCAGGATGGCTGAGCGGTCTAAGTCGCTGCGTTCGGGTCGCAGTCCCCACTGGAGGCGTGGGTTCGAATCCCAGAGATTCCCCCATTGGAATGAATGGTCGAAATGCCCCATTAAAATGAATGGCGGGATACCAGGTGTCAAAGTCCCCCATTGAACATTGGAAGGAAAGAGATGTCAGGATGGCCGAGCGGTCTAAGTCGCTGCGCTAGGGTCACAGTCCCCACTGGAGGCGCGGGTTCGAATCCCAGAGATTCCCCCATAGGAATGAATGGTCGAAATGCCCAATTGAAATGAATGGCGGGCTACCAGGTGTCAAAGTCCCCCATTGAACCTTGGAAGGAAAGAGCTGTCAGGATGGCCGAGCGGTCTAAGTCGCTGCGCTCGGGTCGCAGTCCCAACTGAAGGCGTGGGTTCGAATCCCAGAGATTCCCCCATAGGAATGAATGGTCGAAATGCCCCATTGAAATGAATGGCGGGCTACCAGGTGTCAAAGTCCTCCAATGAACTTGGGAAGGAAAGAGCTGTCAGGATGGCTGAGCGGTCTAAGTCGCTGCGTTCGGGTCGCAGTCCCCACTGGAGGCGTGGGTTCGAATCCCAGAGATTCCCCCATAGGAATGAATGGTCGAAATGCCCCATTGAAATGAATGGCGGGATACCAGGTGTCAAAGTCCCCCATTGAACATTGGAAGGAAAGAGCTGTCAGGATGGCCGAGCGGTCTAAGTCGCTGCGCTAGGGTCGCAGTCCCCACTGGAGGCGCGGGTTCGAATCCCAGAGATTCCCCCATAGGAATGAATGGTCGAAATGCCCCATTGAAATGAATGGCGGGCTACCAGGTGTCAAAGTCCTCCAATGAACTTGGGAAGGAAAGAGCTGTCAGGATGGCTGAGCGGTCTAAGTCGCTGCGTTCGGGTCGCAGTCCCCACTGGAGGCGTGGGTTCGAATCCCAGAGATTCCCCCATAGGAATGAATGGTCGAAATGCCCCATTGAAATGAATGGCGGGATACCAGGTGTCAAAGTCCCCCATTGAACATTGGAAGGAAAGAGCTGTCAGGATGGCCGAGCGGTCTAAGTCGCTGCGCTAGGGTCGCAGTCCCCACTGGAGGCGCGGGTTCGAATCCCAGAGATTCCCCCATAGGAATGAATGGTCGAAATGCCCAGTTGAAATGAATGGCGGGCTACCAGGTATCAAAGTCTCCCATTGGACATTGGAAGGAAAGAGCTGTCAGGATGGCCGAGCGGTCTAAGTCGCTGCGCTAGGGTCGCAGTCCCCACTGGAGGCGCGGGTTCGAATCCCAGAGATTCCCCCATAGGAATGAATGGTCGAAATGCCCAGTTGAAATGAATGGCGGGCTACCAGGTGTCAAAGTCCCCCATTGGACATTGGAAGGAAAGAGCTGTCAGGATGGCTGAGCGGTCTAAGTCGCTGTGTTCGGGTCGCAGTCCCCACTGGAGGCGTGGGTTCGAATCCCAGAGATTCCCCCATAGGAATGAATGGTCGAAATGCCCCATTGAAACGAATGGCGGGATACCAGGTGTCAAAGTCCCCCATTGAACATTGGAAGGAAAGAGCTGTCAGGATGGCCGAGCGGTCTAAGTCGCTGCGCTAGGGTCGCAGTCCCCACTGGAGGCGTGGGTTCGAATCCCAGAGATTCCCCCATAGGAATGAATGGTCGAAATGCCCAGTTGAAATGAATGGCGGGCTACCAGGTGTCAAAGTCCCCCATTGGACATTGGAAGGAAAGAGCTGTCAGGATGGCTGAGCGGTCTAAGTCGCTAAGTTCGGGTCGCAGTCCCCACTGGAGGCGCGGGTTCGAATCCCAGAGATTCCCCCATAGGAATGAATGGTCGAAATGCCCCATTGAAATGAATGGCGGGCTACCAGGTGTCAAAGTCCCCCATTGGACATTGGAAGGAAAGAGCTGTCAGGATGGCCGAGCGGTCTAAGTCGCTGCGCTAGGGTCGCAGTCCCCACTGGAGGCGCGGGTTCGAATCCCAGAGATTCCCCCATAGGAATGAATGGTCGAAATGCCCCATTGAAATGAATGGCGGGATACCAGGTGTCATAGTCCCCCAATGAACCTGGGAAGGAAAGAGCTGTCAGGATGGCTGAGCGGTCTAAGTCGCTGCGTTCGGGTCGCAGTCCCCACTAGAGGCGTGGGTTCGAATCCCAGAGATTCCCCCATTGGAATGAATGGTCGAAATGCCCCATTGAAATGAATGGCGGGATACCAGGTGTCAAAGTCCCCCATTGAACATTGGAAGGAAAGAGATGTCAGGATGGCCGAGCGGTCTAAGTCGCTGCGCTAGGGTCACAGTCCCCACTGGAGGCGCGGGTTCGAATCCCAGAGATTCCCCCATAGGAATGAATGGTCGAAATGCCCAGTTGAAATGAATGGCGGGCTACCAGGTGTCAAAGTCCCCCATTGGACATTGGAAGGAAAGAGCTGTCAGGATGGCTGAGCGGTCTAAGTCGCTGTGTTCGGGTCGCAGTCCCCACTGGAGGCGTGGGTTCGAATCCCAGAGATTCCCCCATAGGAATGAATGGTCGAAATGCCCCATTGAAACGAATGGCGGGATACCAGGTGTCAAAGTCCCCCATTGAACATTGGAAGGAAAGAGCTGTCAGGATGGCCGAGCGGTCTAAGTCGCTGCGCTAGGGTCGCAGTCCCCACTGGAGGCGTGGGTTCGAATCCCAGAGATTCCCCCATAGGAATGAATGGTCGAAATGCCCAGTTGAAATGAATGGCGGGCTACCAGGTGTCAAAGTCCCCCATTGGACATTGGAAGGAAAGAGCTGTCAGGATGGCTGAGCGGTCTAAGTCGCTAAGTTCGGGTCGCAGTCCCCACTGGAGGCGCGGGTTCGAATCCCAGAGATTCCCCCATAGGAATGAATGGTCGAAATGCCCCATTGAAATGAATGGCGGGCTACCAGGTGTCAAAGTCCCCCATTGGACATTGGAAGGAAAGAGCTGTCAGGATGGCCGAGCGGTCTAAGTCGCTGCGCTAGGGTCGCAGTCCCCACTGGAGGCGCGGGTTCGAATCCCAGAGATTCCCCCATAGGAATGAATGGTCGAAATGCCCCATTGAAATGAATGGCGGGCTACCAGGTGTCAAAGTCCCCCATTGGACATTGGAAGGAAAGAGCTGTCAGGATGGCTGAGCGGTCTAAGTCGCTGTGTTCGGGTCGCAGTCCCCACTGGAGGCGTGGGTTCGAATCCCAGAGATTCCCCCATTGGAATGAATGGTCGAAATGCCCCATTGAAATGAATGGCGGGATACCAGGTGTCAAAGTCCCCCATTGAACATTGGAAGGAAAGAGCTGTCAGGATGGCCGAGCGGTCTAAGTCGCTGCGCTCGGGTCGCAGTCCCCACTGGAGGTGCGGGTTCGAATCCCAGAGATTCCCCCATAGGAATGAATGGTCAAAATGCCCAATTGAAATGAATGGCGGGCTACCAGGTGTCAAAGTCCCCCAATGAACCTGGGAAGGAAAGAGCTGTCAGGATGGCTGAGCGGTCTAAGTCGCTGCGTTCGGGTCGCAGTCCCCACTGGAGGCGAGGGTTCGAATCCCAGAGATTCCCCCATAGGAATGAATGGTCGAAATGCCCCATTGAAATGAATGGCGGGATACCAGGTGTCAAAGTCCCCCAATGAACCTTGGAAGGAAAGAGCTGTCAGGATGGCTGAGCGGTCTAAGTCGCTGCGTTCGGGTCGCAGTCCCCACTGGAGGTGAGGGTTCGAATCCCAGAGATTCCCCCATAGGAATGAATGGTCGAAATGCCCCATTGAAATGAATGGCGGGATACCAGGTGTCATAGTCCCCCAATGAACCTGGGAAGGAAAGAGCTGTCAGGATGGCTGAGCGGTCTAAGTCGCTGCGTTCGGGTCGCAGTCCCCACTAGAGGCGTGGGTTCGAATCCCAGAGATTCCCCCATTGGAATGAATGGTCGAAATGCCCCATTGAAATGAATGGCGGGATACCAGGTGTCAAAGTCCCCCATTGAACATTGGAAGGAAAGAGATGTCAGGATGGCCGAGCGGTCTAAGTCGCTGCGCTAGGGTCACAGTCCCCACTGGAGGCGCGGGTTCGAATCCCAGAGATTCCCCCATAGGAATGAATGGTCGAAATGCCCAATTGAAATGAATGGCGGGCTACCAGGTGTCAAAGTCCCCCATTGAACCTTGGAAGGAAAGAGCTGTCAGGATGGCCGAGCGGTCTAAGTCGCTGCGCTCGGGTCGCAGTCCCAACTGAAGGCGTGGGTTCGAATCCCAGAGATTCCCCCATAGGAATGAATGGTCGAAATGCCCCATTGAAATGAATGGCGGGCTACCAGGTGTCAAAGTCCTCCAATGAACTTGGGAAGGAAAGAGCTGTCAGGATGGCTGAGCGGTCTAAGTCGCTGCGTTCGGGTCGCAGTCCCCACTGGAGGCGTGGGTTCGAATCCCAGAGATTCCCCCATAGGAATGAATGGTCGAAATGCCCCATTGAAATGAATGGCGGGATACCAGGTGTCAAAGTCCCCCATTGAACATTGGAAGGAAAGAGCTGTCAGGATGGCCGAGCGGTCTAAGTCGCTGCGCTAGGGTCGCAGTCCCCACTGGAGGCGCGGGTTCGAATCCCAGAGATTCCCCCATAGGAATGAATGGTCGAAATGCCCCATTGAAATGAATGGCGGGCTACCAGGTGTCAAAGTCCTCCAATGAACTTGGGAAGGAAAGAGCTGTCAGGATGGCTGAGCGGTCTAAGTCGCTGCGTTCGGGTCGCAGTCCCCACTGGAGGCGTGGGTTCGAATCCCAGAGATTCCCCCATAGGAATGAATGGTCGAAATGCCCCATTGAAATGAATGGCGGGATACCAGGTGTCAAAGTCCCCCATTGAACATTGGAAGGAAAGAGCTGTCAGGATGGCCGAGCGGTCTAAGTCGCTGCGCTAGGGTCGCAGTCCCCACTGGAGGCGCGGGTTCGAATCCCAGAGATTCCCCCATAGGAATGAATGGTCGAAATGCCCAGTTGAAATGAATGGCGGGCTACCAGGTATCAAAGTCTCCCATTGGACATTGGAAGGAAAGAGCTGTCAGGATGGCCGAGCGGTCTAAGTCGCTGCGCTAGGGTCGCAGTCCCCACTGGAGGCGCGGGTTCGAATCCCAGAGATTCCCCCATAGGAATGAATGGTCGAAATGCCCAGTTGAAATGAATGGCGGGCTACCAGGTGTCAAAGTCCCCCATTGGACATTGGAAGGAAAGAGCTGTCAGGATGGCTGAGCGGTCTAAGTCGCTGTGTTCGGGTCGCAGTCCCCACTGGAGGCGTGGGTTCGAATCCCAGAGATTCCCCCATAGGAATGAATGGTCGAAATGCCCCATTGAAACGAATGGCGGGATACCAGGTGTCAAAGTCCCCCATTGAACATTGGAAGGAAAGAGCTGTCAGGATGGCCGAGCGGTCTAAGTCGCTGCGCTAGGGTCGCAGTCCCCACTGGAGGCGTGGGTTCGAATCCCAGAGATTCCCCCATAGGAATGAATGGTCGAAATGCCCAGTTGAAATGAATGGCGGGCTACCAGGTGTCAAAGTCCCCCATTGGACATTGGAAGGAAAGAGCTGTCAGGATGGCTGAGCGGTCTAAGTCGCTAAGTTCGGGTCGCAGTCCCCACTGGAGGCGCGGGTTCGAATCCCAGAGATTCCCCCATAGGAATGAATGGTCGAAATGCCCCATTGAAATGAATGGCGGGCTACCAGGTGTCAAAGTCCCCCATTGGACATTGGAAGGAAAGAGCTGTCAGGATGGCCGAGCGGTCTAAGTCGCTGCGCTAGGGTCGCAGTCTTCACTGGAGGCGCGGGTTCGAATCCCAGAGATTCCCCCATAGGAATGAATGGTCGAAATGCCCCATTGAAATGAATGGCGGGCTACCAGGTGTCAAAGTCCCCCATTGGACATTGGAAGGAAAGAGCTGTCAGGATGGCTGAGCGGTCTAAGTCGCTGTGTTCGGGTCGCAGTCCCCACTGGAGGCGTGGGTTCGAATCCCAGAGATTCCCCCATTGGAATGAATGGTCGAAATGCCCCATTGAAATGAATGGCGGGATACCAGGTGTCAAAGTCCCCCATTGAACATTGGAAGGAAAGAGCTGTCAGGATGGCCGAGCGGTCTAAGTCGCTGCGCTCGGGTCGCAGTCCCCACTGGAGGTGCGGGTTCGAATCCCAGAGATTCCCCCATAGGAATGAATGGTCAAAATGCCCAATTGAAATGAATGGCGGGCTACCAGGTGTCAAAGTCCCCCAATGAACCTGGGAAGGAAAGAGCTGTCAGGATGGCTGAGCGGTCTAAGTCGCTGCGTTCGGGTCGCAGTCCCCACTGGAGGCGAGGGTTCGAATTCCAGAGATTCCCCCATAGGAATGAATGGTCGAAATGCCCCATTGAAATGAATGGCGGGATACCAGGTGTCAAAGTCCCCCAATGAACCTTGGAAGGAAAGAGCTGTCAGGATGGCTGAGCGGTCTAAGTCGCTGCGTTCGGGTCGCAGTCCCCACTGGAGGTGAGGGTTCGAATCCCAGCGATTCCCCCATAGGAATGAATGGTCGAAATGCCCCATTGAAATGAATGGCGGGATACCAGGTGTCATAGTCCCCCAATGAACCTGGGAAGGAAAGAACTGTCAGGATGGCTGAGCGGTCTAAGTCGCTGCGTTTGGGTCGCAGTCCCCACTGGAGGCGTGGGTTCGAATCCCAGAGATTCCCCCATTGGAATGAATGGTCGAAATGCCCCATTGAAATGAATGGCGGGATACCAGGTGTCAAAGTCCCCCATTGAACATTGGAAGGAAAGAGCTGTCAGGATGGCCGAGCGGTCTAAGTCGCTGCGCTAGGGTCGCAGTCCCCACTGGAGGCGCGGGTTCGAATCCCAGAGATTCCCCCATAGGAATGAATGGTCGAAATGCCCAGTTGAAATGAATGGCGGGCTACCAGGTATCAAAGTCTCCCATTGGACATTGGAAGGAAAGAGCTGTCAGGATGGCCGAGCGGTCTAAGTCGCTGCGCTAGGGTCGCAGTCCCCACTGGAGGCGCGGGTTCGAATCCCAGAGATTCCCCCATAGGAATGAATGGTCGAAATGCCCAGTTGAAATGAATGGCGGGCTACCAGGTGTCAAAGTCCCCCATTGGACATTGGAAGGAAAGAGCTGTCAGGATGGCTGAGCGGTCTAAGTCGCTGTGTTCGGGTCGCAGTCCCCACTGGAGGCGTGGGTTCGAATCCCAGAGATTCCCCCATAGGAATGAATGGTCGAAATGCCCCATTGAAACGAATGGCGGGATACCAGGTGTCAAAGTCCCCCATTGAACATTGGAAGGAAAGAGCTGTCAGGATGGCCGAGCGGTCTAAGTCGCTGCGCTAGGGTCGCAGTCCCCACTGGAGGCGTGGGTTCGAATCCCAGAGATTCCCCCATAGGAATGAATGGTCGAAATGCCCAGTTGAAATGAATGGCGGGCTACCAGGTGTCAAAGTCCCCCATTGGACATGGGAAGGAAAGAGCTGTCAGGATGGCTGAGCGGTCTAAGTCGCTAAGTTCGGGTCGCAGTCCCCACTGGAGGCGCGGGTTCGAATCCCAGAGATTCCCCCATAGGAATGAATGGTCGAAATGCCCCATTGAAATGAATGGCGGGCTACCAGGTGTCAAAGTCCCCCATTGGACATTGGAAGGAAAGAGCTGTCAGGATGGCCGAGCGGTCTAAGTCGCTGCGCTAGGGTCGCAGT
Source organism: Vanacampus margaritifer (assembly GCF_051991255.1). Lineage (NCBI taxonomy): Eukaryota > Metazoa > Chordata > Actinopteri > Syngnathiformes > Syngnathidae > Vanacampus > Vanacampus margaritifer. Next base: position 666,934 of record NW_027520741.1, on the reverse strand, counting down.
CCCCACTGGAGGCGCGGGTTCGAATCCCAGAGATTCCCCCATAGGAATGAATGGTCGAAATGCCCCATTGAAATGAATGGCGGGCTACCAGGTGTCAAAGTCCCCCATTGGACATTGGAAGGAAAGAGCTGTCAGGATGGCTGAGCGGTCTAAGTCGCTGTGTTCGGGTCGCAGTCCCCACTGGAGGCGTGGGTTCGAATCCCAGAGATTCCCCCATTGGAATGAATGGTCGAAATGCCCCATTGAAATGAATGGCGGGATACCAGGTGTCAAAGTCCCCCATTGAACATTGGAAGGAAAGAGCTGTCAGGATGGCCGAGCGGTCTAAGTCGCTGCGCTCGGGTCGCAGTCCCCACTGGAGGTGCGGGTTCGAATCCCAGAGATTCCCCCATAGGAATGAATGGTCAAAATGCCCAATTGAAATGAATGGCGGGCTACCAGGTGTCAAAGTCCCCCAATGAACCTGGGAAGGAAAGAGCTGTCAGGATGGCTGAGAGGGTCTAAGTCGCTGCGTTCGGGTCGCAGTCCCCACTGGAGGCGAGGGTTCGAATCCCAGAGATTCCCCCATAGGAATGAATGGTCGAAATGCCCCATTGAAATGAATGGCGGGATACCAGGTGTCAAAGTCCCCCAATGAACCTTGGAAGGAAAGAGCTGTCAGGATGGCTGAGCGGTCTAAGTCGCTGCGTTCGGGTCGCAGTCCCCACTGGAGGTGAGGGTTCGAATCCCAGAGATTCCCCCATAGGAATGAATGGTCGAAATGCCCCATTGAAATGAATGGCGGGATACCAGGTGTCATAGTCCCCCAATGAACCTGGGAAGGAAAGAGCTGTCAGGATGGCTGAGCGGTCTAAGTCGCTGCGTTCGGGTCGCAGTCCCCACTGGAGGCGTGGGTTCGAATCCCAGAGATTCCCCCATTGGAATGAATGGTCGAAATGCCCCATTAAAATGAATGGCGGGATACCAGGTGTCAAAGTCCCCCATTGAACATTGGAAGGAAAGAGATGTCAGGATGGCCGAGCGGTCTAAGTCGCTGCGCTAGGGTCACAGTCCCCACTGGAGGCGCGGGTTCGAATCCCAGAGATTCCCCCATAGGAATGAATGGTCGAAATGCCCAATTGAAATGAATGGCGGGCTACCAGGTGTCAAAGTCCCCCATTGAACCTTGGAAGGAAAGAGCTGTCAGGATGGCCGAGCGGTCTAAGTCGCTGCGCTCGGGTCGCAGTCCCAACTGAAGGCGTGGGTTCGAATCCCAGAGATTCCCCCATAGGAATGAATGGTCGAAATGCCCCATTGAAATGAATGGCGGGCTACCAGGTGTCAAAGTCCTCCAATGAACTTGGGAAGGAAAGAGCTGTCAGGATGGCTGAGCGGTCTAAGTCGCTGCGTTCGGGTCGCAGTCCCCACTGGAGGCGTGGGTTCGAATCCCAGAGATTCCCCCATAGGAATGAATGGTCGAAATGCCCCATTGAAATGAATGGCGGGATACCAGGTGTCAAAGTCCCCCATTGAACATTGGAAGGAAAGAGCTGTCAGGATGGCCGAGCGGTCTAAGTCGCTGCGCTAGGGTCGCAGTCCCCACTGGAGGCGCGGGTTCGAATCCCAGAGATTCCCCCATAGGAATGAATGGTCGAAATGCCCCATTGAAATGAATGGCGGGCTACCAGGTGTCAAAGTCCTCCAATGAACTTGGGAAGGAAAGAGCTGTCAGGATGGCTGAGCGGTCTAAGTCGCTGCGTTCGGGTCGCAGTCCCCACTGGAGGCGTGGGTTCGAATCCCAGAGATTCCCCCATAGGAATGAATGGTCGAAATGCCCCATTGAAATGAATGGCGGGATACCAGGTGTCAAAGTCCCCCATTGAACATTGGAAGGAAAGAGCTGTCAGGATGGCCGAGCGGTCTAAGTCGCTGCGCTAGGGTCGCAGTCCCCACTGGAGGCGCGGGTTCGAATCCCAGAGATTCCCCCATAGGAATGAATGGTCGAAATGCCCAGTTGAAATGAATGGCGGGCTACCAGGTATCAAAGTCTCCCATTGGACATTGGAAGGAAAGAGCTGTCAGGATGGCCGAGCGGTCTAAGTCGCTGCGCTAGGGTCGCAGTCCCCACTGGAGGCGCGGGTTCGAATCCCAGAGATTCCCCCATAGGAATGAATGGTCGAAATGCCCAGTTGAAATGAATGGCGGGCTACCAGGTGTCAAAGTCCCCCATTGGACATTGGAAGGAAAGAGCTGTCAGGATGGCTGAGCGGTCTAAGTCGCTGTGTTCGGGTCGCAGTCCCCACTGGAGGCGTGGGTTCGAATCCCAGAGATTCCCCCATAGGAATGAATGGTCGAAATGCCCCATTGAAACGAATGGCGGGATACCAGGTGTCAAAGTCCCCCATTGAACATTGGAAGGAAAGAGCTGTCAGGATGGCCGAGCGGTCTAAGTCGCTGCGCTAGGGTCGCAGTCCCCACTGGAGGCGTGGGTTCGAATCCCAGAGATTCCCCCATAGGAATGAATGGTCGAAATGCCCAGTTGAAATGAATGGCGGGCTACCAGGTGTCAAAGTCCCCCATTGGACATTGGAAGGAAAGAGCTGTCAGGATGGCTGAGCGGTCTAAGTCGCTAAGTTCGGGTCGCAGTCCCCACTGGAGGCGCGGGTTCGAATCCCAGAGATTCCCCCATAGGAATGAATGGTCGAAATGCCCCATTGAAATGAATGGCGGGCTACCAGGTGTCAAAGTCCCCCATTGGACATTGGAAGGAAAGAGCTGTCAGGATGGCCGAGCGGTCTAAGTCGCTGCGCTAGGGTCGCAGTCCCCACTGGAGGCGCGGGTTCGAATCCCAGAGATTCCCCCATAGGAATGAATGGTCGAAATGCCCCATTGAAATGAATGGCGGGCTACCAGGTGTCAAAGTCTCCCATTGGACATTGGAAGGAAAGAGCTGTCAGGATGGCTGAGCGGTCTAAGTCGCTGTGTTCGGGTCGCAGTCCCCACTGGAGGCGTGGGTTCGAATCCCAGAGATTCCCCCATTGGAATGAATGGTCGAAATGCCCCATTGAAATGAATGGCGGGATACCAGGTGTCAAAGTCCCCCATTGAACATTGGAAGGAAAGAGCTGTCAGGATGGCCGAGCGGTCTAAGTCGCTGCGCTCGGGTCGCAGTCCCCACTGGAGGTGCGGGTTCGAATCCCAGAGATTCCCCCATAGGAATGAATGGTCAAAATGCCCAATTGAAATGAATGGCGGGCTACCAGGTGTCAAAGTCCCCCAATGAACCTGGGAAGGAAAGAGCTGTCAGGATGGCTGAGCGGTCTAAGTCGCTGCGTTCGGGTCGCAGTCCCCACTGGAGGCGAGGGTTCGAATTCCAGAGATTCCCCCATAGGAATGAATGGTCGAAATGCCCCATTGAAATGAATGGCGGGATACCAGGTGTCAAAGTCCCCCAATGAACCTTGGAAGGAAAGAGCTGTCAGGATGGCTGAGCGGTCTAAGTCGCTGCGTTCGGGTCGCAGTCCCCACTGGAGGTGAGGGTTCGAATCCCAGCGATTCCCCCATAGGAATGAATGGTCGAAATGCCCCATTGAAATGAATGGCGGGATACCAGGTGTCATAGTCCCCCAATGAACCTGGGAAGGAAAGAACTGTCAGGATGGCTGAGCGGTCTAAGTCGCTGCGTTTGGGTCGCAGTCCCCACTGGAGGCGTGGGTTCGAATCCCAGAGATTCCCCCATTGGAATGAATGGTCGAAATGCCCCATTGAAATGAATGGCGGGATACCAGGTGTCAAAGTCCCCCATTGAACATTGGAAGGAAAGAGATGTCAGGATGGCCGAGCGGTCTAAGTCGCTGCGCTAGGGTCGCAGTCCCCACTGGAGGCGTGGGTTCGAATCCCAGAGATTCCCCCATAGGAATGAATGGTCGAAATGCCCAGTTGAAATGAATGGCGGGCTACCAGGTGTCAAAGTCCCCCATTGGACATTGGAAGGAAAGAGCTGTCAGGATGGCTGAGCGGTCTAAGTCGCTAAGTTCGGGTCGCAGTCCCCACTGGAGGCGCGGGTTCGAATCCCAGAGATTCCCCCATAGGAATGAATGGTCGAAATGCCCCATTGAAATGAATGGCGGGCTACCAGGTGTCAAAGTCCCCCATTGGACATTGGAAGGAAAGAGCTGTCAGGATGGCTGAGCGGTCTAAGTCGCTGTGTTCGGGTCGCAGTCCCCACTGGAGGCGTGGGTTTGAATCCCAGAGATTCCCCCATTGGAATGAATGGTCGAAATGCCCCATTGAAATGAATGGCGGGATACCAGGTGTCAAAGTCCCCCATTGAACATTGGAAGGAAAGAGCTGTCAGGATGGCCGAGCGGTCTAAGTCGCTGCGCTCGGGTCGCAGTCCCCACTGGAGGTGCGGGTTCGAATCCCAGAGATTCCCCCATAGGAATGAATGGTCAAAATGCCCAATTGAAATGAATGGCGGGCTACCAGGTGTCAAAGTCCCCCAATGAACCTGGGAAGGAAAGAGCTGTCAGGATGGCTGAGCGGTCTAAGTCGCTGCGTTCGGGTCGCAGTCCCCACTGGAGGCGAGGGTTCGAATCCCAGAGATTCCCCCATAGGAATGAATGGTCGAAATGCCCCATTGAAATGAATGGCGGGATACCAGGTGTCAAAGTCCCCCAATGAACCTTGGAAGGAAAGAGCTGTCAGGATGGCTGAGCGGTCTAAGTCGCTGCGTTCGGGTCGCAGTCCCCACTGGAGGTGAGGGTTCGAATCCCAGAGATTCCCCCATAGGAATGAATGGTCGAAATGCCCCATTGAAATGAATGGCGGGATACCAGGTGTCATAGTCCCCCAATGAACCTGGGAAGGAAAGAGCTGTCAGGATGGCTGAGCGGTCTAAGTCGCTGCGTTCGGGTCGCAGTCCCCACTGGAGGCGTGGGTTCGAATCCCAGAGATTCCCCCATTGGAATGAATGGTCGAAATGCCCCATTGAAATGAATGGCGGGATACCAGGTGTCAAAGTCCCCCATTGAACATTGGAAGGAAAGAGATGTCAGGATGGCCGAGCGGTCTAAGTCGCTGCGCTAGGGTCACAGTCCCCACTGGAGGCGCGGGTTCGAATCCCAGAGATTCCCCCATAGGAATGAATGGTCGAAATGCCCAATTGAAATGAATGGCGGGCTACCAGGTGTCAAAGTCCCCCATTGAACCTTGGAAGGAAAGAGCTGTCAGGATGGCCGAGCGGTCTAAGTCGCTGCGCTCGGGTCGCAGTCCCAACTGAAGGCGTGGGTTCGAATCCCAGAGATTCCCCCATAGGAATGAATGGTCGAAATGCCCCATTGAAATGAATGGCGGGCTACCAGGTGTCAAAGTCCTCCAATGAACTTGGGAAGGAAAGAGCTGTCAGGATGGCTGAGCGGTCTAAGTCGCTGCGTTCGGGTCGCAGTCCCCACTGGAGGCGTGGGTTCGAATCCCAGAGATTCCCCCATAGGAATGAATGGTCGAAATGCCCCATTGAAATGAATGGCGGGATACCAGGTGTCAAAGTCCCCCATTGAACATTGGAAGGAAAGAGCTGTCAGGATGGCCGAGCGGTCTAAGTCGCTGCGCTAGGGTCGCAGTCCCCACTGGAGGCGCGGGTTCGAATCCCAGAGATTCCCCCATAGGAATGAATGGTCGAAATGCCCCATTGAAATGAATGGCGGGCTACCAGGTGTCAAAGTCCTCCAATGAACTTGGGAAGGAAAGAGCTGTCAGGATGGCTGAGCGGTCTAAGTCGCTGCGTTCGGGTCGCAGTCCCCACTGGAGGCGTGGGTTCGAATCCCAGAGATTCCCCCATAGGAATGAATGGTCGAAATGCCCCATTGAAATGAATGGCGGGATACCAGGTGTCAAAGTCCCCCATTGAACATTGGAAGGAAAGAGCTGTCAGGATGGCCGAGCGGTCTAAGTCGCTGCGCTAGGGTCGCAGTCCCCACTGGAGGCGCGGGTTCGAATCCCAGAGATTCCCCCATAGGAATGAATGGTCGAAATGCCCAGTTTAAATGAATGGCGGGCTACCAGGTATCAAAGTCTCCCATTGGACATTGGAAGGAAAGAGCTGTCAGGATGGCCGAGCGGTCTAAGTCGCTGCGCTAGGGTCGCAGTCCCCACTGGAGGCGCGGGTTCGAATCCCAGAGATTCCCCCATAGGAATGAATGGTCGAAATGCCCAGTTGAAATGAATGGCGGGCTACCAGGTGTCAAAGTCCCCCATTGGACATTGGAAGGAAAGAGCTGTCAGGATGGCTGAGCGGTCTAAGTCGCTGTGTTCGGGTCGCAGTCCCCACTGGAGGCGTGGGTTCGAATCCCAGAGATTCCCCCATAGGAATGAATGGTCGAAATGCCCCATTGAAACGAATGGCGGGATACCAGGTGTCAAAGTCCCCCATTGAACATTGGAAGGAAAGAGCTGTCAGGATGGCCGAGCGGTCTAAGTCGCTGCGCTAGGGTCGCAGTCCCCACTGGAGGCGTGGGTTCGAATCCCAGAGATTCCCCCATAGGAATGAATGGTCGAAATGCCCAGTTGAAATGAATGGCGGGCTACCAGGTGTCAAAGTCCCCCATTGGACATTGGAAGGAAAGAGCTTTCAGGATGGCTGAGCGGTCTAAGTCGCTAAGTTCGGGTCGCAGTCCCCACTGGAGGCGCGGGTTCGAATCCCAGAGATTCCCCCATAGGAATGAATGGTCGAAATGCCCCATTGAAATGAATGGCGGGCTACCAGGTGTCAAAGTCCCCCATTGGACATTGGAAGGAAAGAGCTGTCAGGATGGCCGAGCGGTCTAAGTCGCTGCGCTAGGGTCGCAGTCCCCACTGGAGGCGCGGGTTCGAATCCCAGAGATTCCCCCATAGGAATGAATGGTCGAAATGCCCCATTGAAATGAATGGCGGGCTACCAGGTGTCAAAGTCCCCCAT